>NC_091998.1:22942322-23237322 GCF_044704955.1 Pristiophorus japonicus | reverse complement strand
ATGAAGGACCCGATGTTCCAGTCCTGAACTCCTCCAATTGAGGGGGTGGAAGATGCCTGTGTGTGGATTTTTTTAACGTGTGGTGACCGTTGCACACCAGCCACCACATGGGCTTGACAGAGCGAGGTCTTTATCCAGTGGCAAAGGGTTAACCAGGATGACTGGAGACCTGCTCTGCTGCACGGACCTAGTGCACACACATCACACACACTTTTGTAGGCAGCCAATTAATGCACAGCAAGGTGCCACAGACAACAATGAGAGAATGACCTGTTAATCGGTGTTGGTTGAGGAATGTTGACCAGGTCTGCACCCCTAGGGTCTACCTGTCTTCATCCTACGGGGAAAGAGTGGGCGGAGTGAGACTAATTGGATAGCTTTTTCAAAGAGCCGGCACAGTCATGATGGGCCGAATGGTCCCCTTCGCGCTATATACTTCTATGATTCTATGATGCACATTCCCAATCGGGTGAAAAAGTGGAGTTGAGGTCAAAGATCAGCCATGATCTTATTGAATGGCGGAGCAGACTCGAAGGCCGTATGGCCTACTCCTGCTCCTAATGCTTATGTTCTTATGTGATACTCAATGGCGGAGCAGAGCTCACACATGTTCTAGTTTCGGGAAACTCTTTTTATTTTGGCTTGTCACCAAATAGCAATGTTCAGTGGTTATGTAACAGCTTATGCATCCAAAGGAACGGCAAAGGGCTTAGCAAAATAAGCAGTCCTATAGCAGGCTCTCGGAAGAATTTATTTAATTGTGTGAAGATATTGTCGGTATGGTTAAGTAATCATTTGTGAGGCGTGACCCAGCTCTCTAGGGAAACGTTTGCTGTTTGATGGATGACATTTATTTACAACAGTATGTTCCAGCAGTAAAGAGTGCTGGATGGACTTACTGTAAATTCTGGAGGTCACAGTCTGCACAGGCCTGTGTCTCTCATAGATTGGAGAAGTGCAACTAACTTCAGCTAAGAGGCCCCATCCCTCGTCTTCTCGTTTGTTTTTCTTCGGTCCGTGTATAAAGACCATTTAAGGGGCCATTTTATTTCGGCTTCGCGATTGCAACAGGAAGCCGGGAATGCTGGCAGTGTATGCTGGGACTGGGGCGTGTGCTGCTCCCGATGCCCTTGTGGCCGAGGCTCCCTGTTGGGAGCGCGAACTCGCAAAACGTCCCGTTTTCACGCCTAGCGCTCCCGTGCTGACCACAGGCAACTGCGCCGGAAGCAGGGTGGGGCGACGTCACTGCAGTGCCCATTTTTAGCGATGCTGGTTGAGGGATAAATATTGGCCAGGACCCTGAGATAACTCCCCAGCTCTTCTTCGAAATAGTGCCTCGGGATCTTTTACGTCCACCTGACGGAGCAGGCAGGGCCTCGGTTTTACATCTCATCCGAAAGACGGCACCTCCGACAGTGCAGCACTCCCTCAGTATTGCACTGGAGTGTCAGCCTAGATTTTTGTGCTCAAGTCCCTGGAGTGGGAGTTGAACCCACGACCTTCTGACTCAGAGGCGAAGGTGCTGCCCACTGAAGCTCAGTGTTTCAGTGCCTGGTTCGGCAGCTCTGCTCAGGATGGACTTCTCCAGCGAATCACCCGAGAGCTTTTTCTAGGCTCTGAAGAGATGGCCTCCCCTGTATAGCAACAGTGCTGACACTTGACAAGTAATTCTGAAGCTCTTTAGTTATTCCTCTCCTCTCTTTGCCTGGTTGCTGCGACACAACAGCCAGTGTGAAGGTGAAACTATTTCCTCATGAGGGTCTTGCAAGAGTTTGATGTGCTGACAGGGAATTCCCCGATGCACTGTCGTTTTCACGCCAACAAGACCCAAAAATCGCAGTGTAACTGGACCATTGGAGTTTCACAGAGAAATTTTTCATTATTCAGCTACGAGCTGAATTTGATTGTTATACCATGCTGAACACACGAAACCCTCGGGAATATGTTCAGAGAGGGTTGTTGTCTTGACGTTCCATGGATCTTATTGCAAGCATGAAAAGGTGACCTGGGTCACTCAGCACTCGATGGTATTTGGGCTGCCGTTTAAGATGTGGTGTATGTAGCACACAAATCACTGACTCCACACGGTCTGGTGTAAGTCTAACTGCTGTGACCTTCGTCCTTTATTGTTCAGCTCCAGAGTGCCTCCCAGGTGTGGTGGTCAGCCTTATATAGTCCTTGTTGCAGCTTCTACCAGGGTTTCCCACCACGGCGCCCTCTGTGGTGTGGCATAGTGCTTACATTACATTTACGGTACTGGGACGATACACACATCATTACATAACATCACCTCCCCCCCCCCCCCACCTGGACGCAGGACAACGATACACACATCATTACATAACATCACACTTGTCCAACGGAAGGCAGGTGGGCATAGACAGTGCGTTAGTATGGTACATATTATCTGGTACATTAACTGGTTATTGACTGGTAGCGGAACCTTGATTTCCTTGTTAGCCGTTATCATTAATTGTACTTCATCCATTATTTTATACAAATACAGTGGCCATTCAGCATAAAAAAAGTAATTCTTATTATAAATTCACTATCTCACATTAACATAGCTCATTTTAGACTCGCTCTGCCAAACAGAAGTCCTTTGTGGGGACCACCTCTTTGTAAGGCTCTTTTAAGACTCCCGGGTGCATTTCCTCTTTAAGGCGCCATCTTTGATGCAGGAGGATTCCACGAGGCTTCTCCTTGGGCACCGCCATCTTTGATGCTCTGCAGCTCCGACAAGATGCCGCCGCCATCTTCTTCTCCGCCGCTCCGAATGCCCTCCGCCGTCGCAGTCTCCGCTCCCCTCCGCTGCCACCTGACTTGCCGCCTCTCCTGCGGCCGTCGTGGCCTCTCCAGCGGCCGCACTTGCCGCCTCCCCCGCGGCCTCCGTAGCGGCCTCCCCTGCGGCTGTCATGGCCGCCGCCGCCTGACGCTACCAGCTCCTCGGCGGGGCCCCGCCCAACGGCCTCTTCCTCTGCGGGGCCCTTCCGAACCGCCGGCCCCTGGATCCCTCAGCACTCCGCCCGCAGCGCCCCGCCGGTTCACGCCCCCCCCCCCCCCACTAGGCCCCTCTGTGCAGGGCTGCTTTCCTGTGGGGGCTGAGGCTGCAGGGTCTCTGTGTGAGGTCAGGGCCTGGGACTTGCCTGTGGGGGCTGGGGCTGCAGGGTCTCTGTGTGAGATCCGGGCCTGGGACTTGCCTGTGGGTGGATTGAGGCTGCAGCTCCAGCTCGGTCAGCGCTACTCTCTGGGGACCCGGGGCACGGCAGCACCCCGGGGAGCAGCAGCCTGTGGAGGAATGAAGTCTTCCCAGCTCCCACGGACCATCCCCATCCACCTCCGGCCGAGGAGCGTAGGCCCATCGCCTGCAACGACCCACAAAGGTAAAGCGTGCGTCTCGTCCCCGTGGGACACCTGCACCATCACTCTGCCGAGAACAGGTATTAGTTCCCTGGTGTAGGTACGCAGCTTCGCCGTGACCGGGACCAGCTTGGGCCGTGCAGCTGAGTTAATCCACAGTTTATCAAAAGTTCTCCGACTCATCAACGACGGACCCGAGCCCGTGTCCACTTCCATACTCACAGGGACTCCGTTGATTTTTACTTCACTTATCACTGGGGGTGAATCGTCGGTGCACGTATACAGTCCAAGCACCTCATCTTCTACCTGCTCCTCGCTGAACAGTGGATCATCCCCCATCTCCTCAGCCACATGGTGAGTCCGATTTCTTTTACACATACGCTGAAGGTGGCCTTTAACGTGGCAGGTATTGCACGTATACTCTGCAAACCTGCACCGGTGAGCCCCATGGCTTCCTCCACAACGCCAGCATGGTGCTGCTTGATTGGCCCCCCTCGGCGGACTCTGAGTTCCAGGATCCCGAGGTCCGTGCTCTCTGCCCCGGGCAGAGCCACGTTCTGCAGTTTTGTCCGTGGTGGGCGCTATCCTGTGGACAGTGCCTGCCGGGTTCGAGACTGTGTGGATTATTTGTTTGGTGCTGCAAGTCGGGGTCATATATGCCCGGCTGATGGTGATGGCCTTTGTCAGGGTGACTGTGGGTTCCGTGGCCAGCAGCTTGTGAAGGAGGCCCTCGTGGCCAATCCCCATAACGAAAACGTCTCGCAAAGCCTCGTCAAGGTGTGCCCCAAAATCACACGGCGCCGCGAGTCTCCTGAGGTCCGCAGCATATTTGGTGACATCCTGGCCCTCGGGTCTGCAGTGATGGTAAAATTTGTATCTGGCCGTGAGGATGCTCTCCTTCGGTTTCAGTTGGTCACGAATGAGTTCAGTCAGCTCCTCGTATGACTTGTCCCTGGCGCTCCCGGGTGCCAGCAAATCCCTGACGAGACAGTAAACCTCATCTCCACAACTGGAGAGCAATATCGCCTTACGCTTCTCTCTCATTGCGTCCGTGTCCTCCGTCAGGTCGTTTGCTGTGAAGTAGTACTCGAGCCTTTCCGTAAAGGCCTCCCAATCATTGCCCACGGTAAAATCCTTTAGCGAGCCCAGAGTAGCCATGGTTGCGTGGAGTTCGTCCGCTTTCTCGTTGCCAATGTGGTGTCTGTAGCACACAAATCACTGACTCCACACGGTCTGGTGTAAGTCTAACTGCTGTGACCTTCGTCCTTTATTGTTCAGCTCCAGACTGCCTCCCAGGTGTGGTGGTCAGCCTTATATAGTCCTTCTTACAGGTACTACCAGGGTTTCCCACCGCAGCGCCCTCTGTGGTGTGGCATAGTGCTTACATTACATTTACGATACACACATCATTACATAACATAAGAAAAGAAAGATCCCATTTTGAACCTTCTTGTGGAAGCAGGAAACTGGAGAACAGAGATCAAAGATGTTGCAATGCCATCCCGGCAGTGACAATGTACAGGCTGTTAACAATAAAATGCCTTTAATACTGAAGGAACTTGGAAAACCCCATACAAATCGTTGATTAAGCCTTGTAGGTTCAAATGAGATCCTTCAGCTTATACAATAAAGGCTGTAAGGTGCATTTCAGCATTGTTAAATGACCTTATTCTCTATGCTGTGACAGATTGTGTTTGAATTTAATGGATGGTAATTTCATGAATCGTATTGTATTGGTTGTAGGGGTTGCCATTTTCATGCTTCAGAACACTTCTTGTGACAGCAATATTTCCAAATGCAATTCTGTTTTATTTTTCTATGCTTTCAGAGTAATAAAGTCCACCATAAATTTTTGACCCTGGCTATTGGACTGTGATTAAATACACAAAGCTAAGTGTTCGCTTGAATTGTTTCCCTTCCATCTAGTTTGTGAGTGTTTCTTTGTGAAATGTTTGCAAAAGTTTACTTCAAGTGCTGCAGCAGCAAACCGATATGTCAAGCTATCATAACGAGGGGTAGAACGACTTTGATACGATAAACCTATGTATTGGAGGACAGATTGGCTTTGTTAAATATAAGCTCCCCATTGGGTAAATTCCCTAACCCTATCTTCATATCATCATCATCATAGGCAGTCCCTCGAATCGAGGATGACTTGCTTCCACGTCAAAAAGTTCACAGGTGTTTCAATGAAGGACCCAAAATTCCAGGTCCAGAACTAAATCTTGAAGGGTGCAAGATGCCTGTGCGTGGACTTTTTTAACGTGTGGTGACCGTTGCACACCAGCCACCACACGGGCTTGACAGAGCCAGGTCTTGGTCCAGTGGCAAGGGTTACCCAAGACGACTGGAGACCAGCTCTGCTGCACGGACCTAGTGCGCACACGTATCGCAGTGTGGGCTGGCCCGTGCTGCCCCTGGGCCCCTGGCCCCGAACTCACACCTCTCCTGGGCCCCAATCACGTCCCTCTACAATCTCTCGCCGCTCCTTCGCCCCGACCTCGCCGCTCCTGCAGTACCTGCCCATGCTCCAATCACCGACCTGGATCTTGGTGATGTCCCTTTTCACTGCCGTTGCTCTCCTGCACCAGCACGTGCTGCTCCCTGGAGTGGTACGCTGCCGCACTGTTCCTTCCGTTCCCCGGCCTGCTCCAATATTGCTGGGCTAGTGTGGTATTGCAGCACACAATACCCAGTGAGGTATTGAACCTCACAAACCAGGTAGATTATCTGGTTCAATTTATAGTTTTTGCGGAGTTAGCCAATCTCAGTTGGGGTTGACAGTAAACATGTTACAATTGTTCTCAGTGTTCCAGGGCTGGAGAGGAACATATTAGCTGCGGTACCCGCTCCTGATCCTGAGCCAATTATCCCTCCTGGTAGCGCACACATGTGGACATAAGGTAAGGATAAAGAAAGAACTTGTATTTATATAGCGCCTTTCATGACCTCAGGATGCCCCAAAATGCTTTACAATGCTTTTGAAGTGTTGTCACTGTTGTAATGTGGGAAACAGGGCAGCCAAATTGCGCACAGCAAGGTCCCACAGATAATAATTAAATAAATGACCATATTTTGTGTTTTAGGTGTTGGTTGAGGGATAAATATTGGCCAGGATACTGGGAAAACTCCCTTACTCTTCTTCGAATAATGTCATGGGATCTTTTACATCCACCTGAGAGGACAGACGGGGCCTCGGTTTAATGTCTCATCTGAAAGACGGCACCTCAGACAGCACAGTGCTCTCTCAGTACCGCACTGGAGTGTCAGTTTAGATTATGTGCTCAAGTCTCTGGAGTGGGGCTTGAACGCACAAGCTCCTGACTCAGAACAAGAGTGCTACCCATTGAGTCAAGGCTGACAACCTGTTCCAAGGTTGACATTTTGCTGGTTGGATTGGGTTTTGCTGTGATTCCCCCTTCCTACAGTGTAACAGGCTGCCTGCACACAAAGATTGAGCTGAGGATCTAATGGGCTGGTAGTGCTTGTGGAATCCTCATAAGGCGAGCAATGAAAAAAAACTATAAATTTGAAAAGTCATCAGTCAAAATGCAAATGTAGAAAGGTCCACTCAACGCTTAAAGTATGACCTTAATACTCAACGTTTCAGCTGATTCCTTGCTGTATAATAAAGAGCAACTCATTGAAACATTCTCATTCATTGCAAGGCATACGCTAATCAATGGCTCCCTCTTCAATGATGTGTCACAGCCAAGCCTGATCCTGTCTGCACCATAAGTCCCTGCAAGCACACTTTGCACATAGTGTCCCTGGATTGCAGTTCCCTCTCCCCCCACCTTCCTAGTCCAGAAACACTGAGCCCAACTGAGATCATTTAACCCTGCACAAAGTGAGGTTCGGATTTGGGACGTTTTGGTCTTTGGATGCTAGTCATCATCATCATCATCATAGGCAGTTCCTCGGAATCGAGGAAGACTTGCTTCCACTCTTAAAATGAGTTCTTAGATGGTTGAACAGTCCAAAATGAGAACCACAGTCCCTGTCACAGGTGGGACAGACAGTCATTGAGGGTAAGGTTGGGTGGGACAGATTTGCCGCATGCTCTTTCCGCTGCCTGCGCTTGATTTCTGCATGTTCGCGACAATGAGACTCGAGGTGCTCAATGCCCTCCCGGATGCGTTTCCTCCACTTAGGGCAGTCTTTGGCCAGGGACTCCCAGGTGTCAGTGGGCATGTTGCACTTTATCAGGGTGGCTTTGAGGGTGTCCTTGTAACGTTTCCTCTGCCCACCTTTGGTTCGTTTGCTATGAAGGAGCTCCGAATAGAGCACTTGCTTTGGAAGTCTCATGTCTGGCATGCGGATAATGTGGTCTGCCCAGCGGAGCTGATCAAGTGTGGTCAGTACTTCAATGCTGGGGATGTTGGCCTGGTCGAGGATGCTAATGTTGGTGCGTCTGTCCTCCCAGGGGATTTGTAGGATCTTGCGGAGTCTGTGACTCCTGTTCACTATAAAATCTGTGTTGTATCAGGATGCCATGAATGATAACTAAACCATGAAAATAATTGTACTGCACCTCTTTGTAGTGTATTTGCTTCATGAGTTTTTTTGTTGAAGAATTCATAGCAATACATTGCTGTTAAGAACTAGTTGGTTTATTAGTAAAAGGTTTAACAATCACACTACACATTACCAGTTCATCCACCAGGCTCACAACTGCATACCTCATCGTGGATCCCCCGAACCCAACTGACTGGGATTTTATTGAGTCTTGTGAACATGACATTACTGGCTAAGCCACTCCCAACTCAACAGCTCTACAACTATTTTAATTAAACTATAAATCATGTGCCCCCCCCCTCTTAAAAGGGGCACTAGAACCGACAAATTAACATATTAAACTTTGGACATTAAATGGTCAAATTTAAATTTGGTTGCCAGGGGTGATGATGCACTCCTCTCATGGAAGGCCGCGAGCGTACCGGTGGACACCGTGTGCTCCCATCTCCAGGGACACCCTGGCTCGGATGTAACCGCGGAAGAGAGGCAGGCAGTCGTGCTGAACGACCCTCTCGACCACCCACTGCCTGGACCTGTTATTGGCCATCTTGGCCATGCCCAGGAGCAGTCAACAGCTCGACAACTATTTTGTTGTTGAAAGTAAGAAGTGTCACTCGAACCCACGTCTCCAGAGGAGACTGTGATCTGACTGCAGCGCCTTAGATCACTCGGCCATCTTAACTACACCTGCGCGCATGCTCACAGGTGCATACATTGTTTTCTGCATTGGTGCCTGAGGCAAAACAGGGAAGAAGTCTTCTTCTTTGAGCAACAGTAAGTTTGTTACCATAACTTAATAATCAGAAGAAGTTGCACTAGAAACAAGCTCCATATCACATCTGCAAATACAGGCTTAAAACACAGCTGTGTAATTCCTATGTAAACAGGAGAGTTTTTAATAGGTTTGTTCTGAAAAACAAATATTCTGCGTTTTACGTTATTCCTCATTTTCTCTTGTCTCGCCCAGAACAGAATCTTACCATTTAAAAAAAGTTACATTTTACATTTATGTAGCGCCTTCCATGCCCTCAGAACATTACAAAGTGCTTCACAACCAATTCATTACTTTTGAAAACTTTTGTAACAATATAGGCAAACGCAACAGCCAATTTGCGCACAGCAAGGTCCCACTAACAGCAAATGAGAAACGTGACCAGTTAATCTGTTTTTGATGATGTTGATTTGAGGGATAAATGCAGGCCAGGACCCCGGGAATCCGCCCTCTCTTTTTTGAAGAGCGTCATGCCATCTTTTACATCGACCTGAACAGGGAGCTTAGTATAACATCTCATCTGAAAGACAGCACCTCCAACAATACTGCATTCCCTCAGTGCTGCACTGAAGCATCAGCCTAGCTTACAAATTCAAGCCCTGGAATGGGCCTTAGGTGGTGCAAGATAGAAAGTGTGTATTTTGTATGGTGCTGTAAGGTTCATATAGTAATTACATAGAATGTACAGCACATTCGGCCCAACTGGTCGATGCCAGTGTTTATGCTCCACACCAGACTCCTCCCACCTTACATCATCTCACCCTATAACATATCCTTCTATTCCTTTCTCCCTTGTGTACTCATCTTAAATGTATCTATGCTGTTTGCCTCACTGCTCCATGTGGCAGCAAGTTCCACGTTCTCACCGCTCTCTGAGTAAATAAGTTTCTCCTCAATTAGATTTATTAGTGACTAACTTATATTTATGGCCTTTAGTTTTGGATTTCCCCCACAATTGGAAATATCTTCTCTACGTTTTCCCTATCAAACCCCATCATAATTTTAAAGACCTCTATCGGGACTTCTCTTTTCTAGGGAATGGAGCCCCAGTGGGAGAAATTAGGGTCGTTTGCGCCTCCCGTTAGCAGGGCGTAATTGACTTTTCACCCAGGCGCGGTCTTGAATTCTGTGAATAATTGCCACAGTACATTTGATTCTGGACCATGCATTATGCTCAAAGAAAATGTGTCATGCATTATTAATAACAACACATGGCTCCTCACATTGTCATAGAATGGTCAGATTTGTCTGGCTGCAAATGATGGTATTATCACTAACGCTATATCTCATAGCAGCAACTACAAGTAAAGTGCCGGGCAATCACTGTGACCTCGAAGGGTTGTCGAGGTCAGGGTCTTTTTCATTTCCCCTGCTGCTTATTTTCCCCTCTTGCTTGCTCCTTATTGCACTGAACAGAAAGCTTCCCACTAACGTTTCCCTTTGATTTCTCTCCTCCTGCTGCGGGTGCTAATCTCGGTAATAACACACAAACTGTGCCAAAAAATTGGATGGAAGTGGGATCCAACAGTGAAAATGAGCTTCAATCTGGTGCCTGTGGAGGAGAATTGTTGAGGAATTTTATTTCACCCATAACAGCATCTTTCCACTTCCACTGAACGCTAACCCTTATGTTTTGCACAGATTAGTTTGGTATTCTGAAGGAAGCAATGTGCTAATAATTTACCTGCATGTTTGTTAAATCTTAACTCCGCTGAAGAAAACAACATATACTTCATTTCGCAGAGAGGTACTTTGAACTTTAGAAATAAAAAAAAAAAGATTTGGATTTACATAGCGCCTTTCACGACCACCGGACGTCCCAAAGCACTTTACAGCCAATGAAATACTTTTGGAATGTAGACACTGTCGGAAAGGCGGCAGCCAATTTGCGCGCAGCAAGCTCCCACAATCAGCAATGTGATAATGACCAGCTAATCTGTTTTTTTGTTATGTTGATTGAGGGATAAATATTGGCCAGGACACCTGGGATAACTCCCCTGCTCTTCTTCGAAATAGTGCCACGGGATCTTTTACGTCCATCTGAGAGAGCAGACGGTGTTATGTATGTAACCCTAGGCAACCTGTATCATACCACCACCAGAGGGCCGACCTGTTGGAGTCCCAAGGGATCCCAGCATCCCTTGGGAGCACTGCATATAAGCAGGCCTCCCATGCTGTACCAGCACTCTGGAGTTTAATTAAAGGAGCTAAGGTCACACTTACTCATTGTCTGCATTACTCAGTTGCATCACTTTATCATGAGCGTAACCGACAGGGCCTCAGTTTAACATCTCATCCAAAAGACGGCTCCTCCGACAGTGCAGCCCTCCCTCAGCACTGCAGTGGAGTGCCAGCCTAGATTCTGTGCTCAAGTTCCTGGAGTGGGACTTGAACCCACAACCTTCTGACTCAGAAGCGAGTGTGCTGCCCACAGAAGGGCCATGAAATTCCGCAGATCATATGCCAGTTTCCCAGCAGAACCCCCAGGAATACATCGGAGATCCAGTTACATGGTACGTAGTATTACATAATATTGACAGCACAGAAACAGGCTATTCGGCCCAACAGGTCCGTGCTGGAGTTCATGCTCCACTCGAGCCTCCCCCACCCTTCTTCATCTAACCCCATCAACATGTGGGCCAGACCTGTTGCCCTTTCCAGGTGTTTGCTCAATGCCTTACAAGGGAAAGAACTTTCATCCTGCCCTTGCAAGCAGATGAGAGGCAAGGTGGGGACACCTTAAACCGGCACCTCTGATTCTTAGCTCGAGACCCTGTGTTGCAGTAATATGGGTCGCACACTCACCTCTGAGTCAGAAGGTTGTAGGTTCAAGTCCCACTCCAGGGCCTTGAGCCCATAAATCTAGGCTGACATTCCAGTGCAGTGTTGAGGGAGTGCTGCACTGTCAGAGGTGCCATCATTTGGATGAGACATTAAACCAAAAATCTGCCTTCTCAGGTGGATGTAAAAGATCCCATGGCTCTATTTTGAAGAAGAGCAGGGGCATTATCCCCAGTGTTCTGGACAATATTTATCTCACAATCAACATAACCAAAACAGACTATCTTGTCATTATCACGTTGCTGTTTGTGGGAGCTTGCTGTGTGCAAATTAGCAGCCAGATTTCCCACATTACAACACTCCAAAAATATTTTATTGGCTGTAAAGTGCTTTGAGACATCTGGTGATCGTGAAAGGCGCTATATAAATGATGTCTTTCTTTTAGAAACATAGAAACATAGAAAATAGGTGCAGGAGTATGCCATTCAGCCCTTCTAGCCTGCACCGCCATTCAATGAGTTCATGGCTGAACATGCAACTTCAGTACCCCATTCCTGCTTTCTCGCCATACCCCTTGATCCCCCTAGTAGTAAGGACTTCATCTAACTCCCTTTTGAATATATTTAGTGAATTGGCCTCAACTACTTTCTGTGGTAGAGAATTCCACAGGTTCACCACTCTCTGGGTGGAGAAGTTTCTCCTCATCTCGGTCCTAAATGCCAACCTTCAATGACTGATGTACCATGACACCCAGGTCTCGCTGCACCTCCCCTTTTCCTAATCTGTCACCATTCAGATAATAGTCTGTCTCTCTGTTTTTACCACCAAAGTGGATAACCTCACATTTATCCACATTATACTTCATCTGCCATGCATTTGCCCACTCACCTAACCTATCCAAGTCACTCTGCAGCCTCATAGCATCCTCCTCGCAGCTCACACTGCCACCCAACTTAGTGTCATCCGCAAATTTGGAGATACTACATTTAATCCCCTCGTCTAAATCATTAATGTACAATGTAAACAGCTGGGGCCCCAGCACAGAACCTTGCGGTATCCCACTAGTCACTGCCTGCCATTCTGAAAAGTACCCATTTACTCCTACTCTTTGCTTCCTGTCTGACAACCAGTTCTCAATCCACGTCAGCACATTACCCCCAATCCCATGTGCTTTAACTTTGCACATTAATCTCTTGTGTGGGACCTTGTCGAAAGCCTTCTGAAAGTCCAAATATACCACATCAACTGGTTCTCCCTTGTCCACTTTACTGGAAACATCCTCAAAAAATTCCAGAAGATTTGTCAAGCATGATTTCCCTTTCACAAATCCATGCTGACTTGGACCTATCATGTCACCTCTTTCCAAATGCGCTGCTATGACATCCTTAATAATTGATTCCATCATTTTACCCACTACTGAGGTCAGGCTGACCGGTCTATAATTCCCTGTTTTCTCTCTCCCTCCTTTTTTAAAAAGTGGGGTTACATTGGCTACCCTCCACTCGATAGGAACTGATCCAGAGTCAATGGAATGTTGGAAAATGACTGTCAATGCATCCGCTATTTCCAAGGCTACCTCCTTAAGTACTCTGGGATGCAGTCCATCAGGCCCTGGGGATTTATCGGCCTTCAATCCCATCAATTTCCCCAACACAATTTCTCGACGAATAAAGATTTCCCTCAGTTCCTCCTCCTTCCTAGACCCTCTGACCCCTTTTATATCTGGAAGGTTGTTTGTGTCCTCCTTAGTGAATACCGAACCAAAGTACTTGTTCAATTGGTCTGCCATTTCTTTGTTCCCCGTTATGACTTCCCCTGATTCTAACTGCAGGGGACCTACGTTTGTCTTTACTAACCTTTTTCTCTTTACATATCGACAGAAACTTTTGCAATCCGCCTTAATGTTCCCTGCAAGCTTCTTCTCGTACTCCATTTTCCCTGCCCTAATCAAACCCTTTGTCCTCCTCTGCTGAGTTCTAAATTTCTCCCAGTCCCCGGGTTCGCTGCTATTTCTGGCCAATTTGTATGCCACTTCCTTGGCTTTAATACTATTCCTGATTTCCCTTGATAGCCACGGTTGAGCCACCTTCCCTTTTTTATTTTTACGCCAGACAGGAATGTACAATTGTTGTAGTTCATCCATGCGGTCTCTAAATGTCTGCCATTGCCCATCCACAGTCAACCCCTTAAGTATCATTCGCCAATCTATCCTAGCCAATTCATGCCTCATACCTTCAAAGTTACCCTTCTTTCAGTTCTGGACCATGGTCTCTGAATTAACTGTTTCATTCTCCATCCTAATGCAGAATTCCACCATATTATGGTCACTCTTCCCCAAGGGGCCTCGCACAATGAGATTGCTAATTAATCCTCCCTCATTACACAACACCCAGTCTAAGATGGCCTCCCCCCTAGTTGGTTCCTCGACATATTGGTCTAGAAAATCATCCCTTATGCACTCCAGGAAATCCTCCTCCACCGTATTGCTTCCAGTTTGGCTAGCCCAATCTATGTGCATATTAAAGTCACCCATTATAACTGCTGCACCTTTATTGCATGCACCCCTAATTTCCTGTTTGATGCGCTCCCCAACATCACTACTACTGTTTGGAGGTCTGTACACAACTCCCACTAACGTTTTTTGTCCTTTGGTGTTCTGCAGTTCTACCCATATAGATTCCACATCATCCAAGCTAATGTCTTTCCTAACTATTGCATTAATCTCCTCTTTAACCAGCAATGCTACCCCACCTCCTTTTCCTTTTATTCTATCCTTTCTGAATGTTGAATACCCCTGGATGTTGAGTTCCCAGCCCTAATCATCCTGGAGCCACGTCTCCGTAATCCCAATCACATCATATTTGTTAACATCTATTTGCACAGTTAATTCATCCACCTTATTGCGGATACTCCTTGCATTAAGACACAAAGCCTTCAGGCTTGTTTTTTTAACACCCTTTGTCCTTTTAGAATTTTGCTGTACAGTGGCCCTTTTTGTTCTTTGCCTTGGGTTTCTCTGCCCTCCACTTTTCCTCATCTCCTTTCTGTCTTTTGCTTTTGCCTCCTTTTTGTTTCCCTCTGTCTCCCTGCATTGGTTCCCATCCCCCTGCCATATTACTTTAACTCCTCCCCAACAACACTAGCAAACACTCCCTCTAGGACATTGGTTCCGGTCCTGCCCAGGTGTAGACCGTCCGGTTTGTACTGATCCCACCTCCCCCAGAACCGGTTCCAATGCCCCAGGAATTTGAATCCCTCCCTGCTGCACCACTGCTCAAGCCACATATTCATCTGTGCTATCCTGCGATTCCTCCTCTGACTAGCACGTGGCACTGGTAGCAATCCCGAGATTACTACTTTTGAGGTCCTACTTTTTAATTTAGCTCCTAGCTCCTTAAATTCGTTTCGTAGGACCTCATCCCTTTTTTTACCTATGTTGTTGGTACCAATGTGCACCACGACAACTGGCTGTTCTCCCTCCCTTTTTAGAATGTCCTGCACCCGCTCCGAGACATCCTTGACCCTTGCACCAGGGAGGCAACATACCATCCTGGAGTCTCGGTTGCGGCCGCAGAAACGCCTATCTATTCCCCTCACCATTGAATCCCCTATCACTATCGCTCTCCTACTCTTTTTCCTGCCCTCCTGTGCAGCAGAGCCAGCCACGGTGCCATGAACTTGGCTGCTGCTGCCCTCCCCTGATGAGTCATCCCCCCCAACAGCACTCAAAGCAGTGTATCTGTTTTGCAGAGGGATGACCACAGGGGACCCCTGCACTACCTTCCTTGCACTGCTCTTCCTGCTGGTCTTCCATTCCCTATCTGGCTGTGGACCCTTCTCCTGCGGTAAGACCAACTCGCTACACGTGCTACTCACGTCATTCTTAGCATCGTGGATGCTCCAGAGTGCATCCACCCTCAGCTCCAACTCTGCAACATGGACCGTCAGGAGCTGGAGGTGGATACACTTCCCGCACACGTAGTCGTCAGGGACACCGGAAGTGTCCCTGAGTTCCCACATGGTACAGGAGGAGCATAACACCCGATCGAGCTCTCCTGCCATGACTTAACCCTTAGATACACTTAAATTGGTGACAACAATGTTAAAAGTTACTGACTAATATAAAAAAGAAAAAGAAAAACTACTCACCAATCACCAGCCAATCACTTACTCCCTAGGCTGTGACGTCACCTTTCTGTTTCTTTCTACTTCTTTTTTGCCTTCTCCCTGTAGCTGCACAAGTTCGCCTTTTATAGGCCTCTGCTGATCCCCGGACTCACGCCTCAGCGACCATGAACTCCCTCGGCCTTTTATAGGCCTCTGCTGATCCCCGGACTCACGCCTCAGCGACCACGAACTCCCGCTGCCTTTCGCGGCCTTTTATAGGCCTCTGCTGATCCCTGGACTCACGCCTCAGGGACCACGAACTCCCGTTGCCTCTCGCGGCCTTTTATAGGCCTGTGCTGATCCCCGGACTCACGCCTCAGCGACCACGAACTCCCGCTGCCTCTCGCGGCCTTTTGTAGGCCTCTGCTGATCCCCGGACTCACGCCTCAGCGACCACGAACTCCCGCTGCCTCTCGCGGCCTTTTATAGGCCTCTGCTGATCCCCGGACCCACGCCTCAGCGACCACGAACTCCCGCTGCCTCTCGCGGCCTTTTATAGGCCTCTGCTGATCCCCGGACTCACGCCTCAGCGACCACGAACTCCCGCTGCCTCTCGCGGCCTTTTATAGGCCTCTGCTGATCCCCAGACTCACGCCTCAGCGACCACGAACTCCCGCTGCCTCTCGCGGCCTTTATAGGCCTCTGCTGATCCCCGGACTCACGCCTCAGCGACCACGAACTCCCGCTGCCTCTCGCGGCATTTTATAGGCCCCTGCTGATCCCCGGACTCACGCCTCAGCGACCACGAACTTCCGCTGCCTCTCGCAGCCTTTTATAGGCCTTGCTGATCCCCAGACTCATGCCTCAGCGATCACGAACTCCCGCTGCCTCTCGCGGCCTTTTATAGGCCTCTGCTGATCCCCGGACTCGCGCCTCAGCGACCACGAACACCCGCTGCCTCTCGCGGCCTTTTATAGGCCTCTGCTGATCCCGGACTCACGCCTCAGAGACCACGAACTCCCGCTGCCTCTCGCGGCCTTTTATAGGCCTGTGCTGATCCCCGGACTCACGCCTCAGCGACCACGAACTCCCGTTGCCTCTCGCGGCATTTTATAGGCCTCTGCTGATCCCCAGACTCACGCCTCAGCGACCACGAACTCCCGCTGCCTCTCGCGGCCTTTTATAGGCCTCTGCTGATCCCCGGACTCACGCCTCAGCGACTACGAACTCCCGCTGCCTCTCGCGGCCTTTTATAGGCCTCTGCTGATCCCCGGACTCACGCCTCAGCGACCATGAACTCCCGCTGCCTCTCGCAGCCTTTTATAGGCCTCTGCTGATCCCCGGACTCACGCCTCAGCGACCACGAACTCCCGCTGCCTCTCGCAGCCTTTTATAGGCCTCTGCTGATCCCCGGACTCACGCCTCAGGGACCACAAACTCCCGCTGCCTCTCGCGGCCTTTTATAGGCCTCTGCTGATCCCCGGACCCACGCCTCAGCGACCACGAACTCCCGCTGCCTCTCGCGGCCTTTTATAGGCCTCTGATGATCCCCGGACTCACGCCTCAGCGACCACGAACTCCCGCTGCCTCTCGCAGCCTTTATAGGCCTCTGCTGATCCCCGGACTCACGCCTCAGCGACCATGAACTCCCGCTGCCTCTCGCGGCCTTTATATGCCTCTGCTGATCCCCGGACTCACGCCTCAGCGACCACCTTTAATGGCCGGCACAGCAAGAGAGTGAATGATATACCGACCTCCACAAGGCAGTGTGTGGGCCCCACCGATGACGTGTAGGATAGGAAAGCCAAATTGGCCCCTTGCTCAGGGAGCCAAAGTAAACATGGCCACGACTCAGGAGGCCTGACCACCCCCATTGCCCCCACCACTCCAAGAGCAGATTTCTGTGGGAATGGAACAGGTAGTACCAGAGATGTGCCCAAGGTGTTGCTTGTGCCCACCTGTGCCATGCAAATGGGGTGCTCCCCATTGACCCCGTAATCTCCAGCAGGGTCAGCCACTATTAAGGCTCAGCATAGGGGCTCAGCTTGTGACCTGAGAAAATTTGGGGCCGAGATAACATTCCGCCATTCACACCCCATCTGGATTCATCTTTTGTTTCTTAACTTGTGCCATTACCAACTCATTTTTGCCCATCATCCCTGTTGTCTCTCTCTAATCTCTCCTGCCTTCCACCCTATCCCAGACCTTCCCTTTTGTTCTTTCCTCCCCTCCCCCTTTCCCTGTCCCTGCACTTCCTTATGAATCCGTTACACCTCAAACTTTTCCAGTTCTGACGAAGGGTCACAGACAAGAAATAATGGAGGCTTGTAATAGGGGAACGGCAATAATCACGGGAGATTTTAACATTCATATTGATTTGACAAAGCAAATTGGCCAGGGTAGCCTTGAGGAAGAGTTCATAGAGTGTATCCTGCTCCTGTTCCTATTTGTTATGTTCTAGATCTGAAACATTAACTCTGTTTCTCTCTCCACAGATGCTACCTGGCCCACTGAGATTTTTAGCGTTTTCTGTCCTGTATAACAATTTTAAGGAGCAGGAAAAGGCCACTGGGTCCAGCAGCCATTTCCAATTTAATACTTTGACTTAAAAGGCGCAGTGCAATGAAGATCCGCCGCATCATGGGTCCTCGGTGAGTTGGTTTTACTGCCGCATGGCACCACTCTGCCGGTAATGGGTTCCAAATCCCTGCCACAACCAGATCATCCCAGGGAGCGGCCAAATGGGAGATGGAAGCCTCTCCTGAGACAAGGAAGGGATATGGAGAGAAAGCAGGAAAGGAGCACTGAGGGAATGATCAGCCATGAACTCATTGAATGGCGGTGCAGGCACGAAGGGCCGAATGGCCTACTCCTGCACCTATTTTCTATGTTCCTAAGGGAACTCAGAAATGGAGCTAATTGATGCTCCTCTCAGGTAACACTCAGCTATCAGTCTGAATATCTAACAGGGGCTAAGGAACAGGTGGCATGCCTGCTTTCTCAGTTGAGAAAAGCAATGTGGCACAAGAGAGTTAAGGACATTGGAGCTACCCATTTATAAACTAGGAGGGAGGGATATCTGTGAATATTCTTCAAACACGGCTGTGATGAGGATTACGAGGGCACTACTCGATAGAGTGAGGCCTGATGTGTAAGCAATCAATAAAATTGAGCAGAAGATGATGAGGTGAGCGCGATTCCACCAGTACAAATGTTAAATCAAAATGTTCTTTCCTTTGGCAAACGAGCACACGGCGTACTTGAGACGCTTAAACTGACAACGACAATGCAGCTGAGCGCATTTGTTCCAAATGTCAGGTTTATGTGGTGAAGCTGGATCAATGCTGATCTAATTGTAGCACGCCTCCCCACCTCCTCCTTCCCTTCCAGTGCATTCACAGGGAGTCGCTCTCCTTCACGGCTGTGATGCTGAACAGAGTGTCTTCAATGTGACCCTGTCAGACTTCAAACCTTTGCCAGTCAATTAGCTAATTAAAACTAGAATTCAGAAAGGGTTTTGAGCGGGCGAGCAGCTAAAAACCTTATCTGGAATTTCTACTCGTCACAGCCGACTCGCAATATTTGGGCCTTTATCCCTTTAATCGCCAATGCTGCAGTGCAAGGTAAAGGCAAGCTCGTCATTATAATAAACAATGGCCAACGAAGCTCTGGTGGTAGAGTAACAGAAAGCACGAGGAAATTCCGAGTGGCTCCATTTCCCTGTCCACTGCCGCTGATTTTTAATGCAGTTGGTTTTGGCGGATGAAGAAGCACCCGCTGGAATCAGGCGCCATGTATAAACGGGAGTCGGGGTCCCATTATGTTGATAGGACCATTTGAACTTTGTGCGGAAGATGCCTTGGCTTTCCCCAGTGCACTCTGCACCTGTACTTTGAAGAAGGCGGAAAGGATCCCCACAAGGTTTCCCTGCAGGCAGATGGCAGCCCAGCTCCCCCAATACTGGCGCTGGTGCCTGCCGACTGTATGGCAATTGCCTGACCCTAGGAATCCTGGCATGTCAGGGCGTGTAAGTGACTGGTGGAATGGCAGGACAGCAGGTCCGATGGGCCAAAGTGTTCTTTATTTTTTAGAAAGCATTGTTTTGAAAGTTTAAAGTTCTTACGACAGTGAGGGAGCTACTCCTGATATTGGAGTGACTTTAGCACTGTAATCTAGTACATAGGGTTACATAGGATATATGGCACAGAAACAGGCCATTCGGCCCAACCAGTCCATGCTGGCGTTTATGCTCCACTCGAGCCTCCTCCCGTCTTTCCTCATCTAACTCTATCAGCATAACCCTCTATTCCCTTCTCCCTCATATGCTTGTCTAGCCTCCACTTAACTGCATCGATACTATTTACTTCTACCACTCCCTGTGCGTGCGAATTCCACATTCTCACCTCTCTTTGTGTAAAGAAGTTTCTTCTGAATTCCCTATTGGATTTTTTGGTAACTACCTTATATTGATGGCCTCTAGTTATGCTCTTCCCCATAAGTGGATACATTCTCTCTGCATCCGCTCTATCAAAACCTTTCATAATTTTAAAGACCTCTATTAGGTCACCCCTCAGCCTTCTTTTATCCGGTGCTATTCGTACTATTTTCAGTGTAACAATGTGTTACCTGGGACATAGAAACATAGAAAATAGGTGCAGGAGTAGGCCATTCGGCCCCTCGAGCCTGCTCCGCCATGCAACAAGATCATGGCTGATCACCCACCCCAGCACCTCCCCCCCTCCCCCACACCCCCCGACCCCCCCAGCCGCAAGGACCATATCCAACTCCCTCCCGAACACATCCAATCAGCCCAGGCAGCCAGCAGTCTCCATGAACCTGCTGATAATGCGAGGAATAAGTTGGAAAGATCTAATGGGCAAAGTTCTAGCCCAGTCCATTGTACAGTTCAACCCTGGTCAATGCAGGCACAATTAGTTTGCTTCGAAATATTATACCTGATCTGAAATTTCTATCTGCAACAAGCAATTTGTAGTATTTGGGCCTTTATATCTTTAATCGTCAATGTTACAGTGCAATCTAAAGCCAAAAGGGGGGGTTTTACTTCCTGCCACGCTGGGAGCAGGGGGTCTGGTAGTGCACGAAAAGTGTCTGCTTAGTTTTCATTTCTCTGGAGTGCAGTAGGAGTGTTGGGAATAATTGTACCTGAATCTTGCCTAATCCCTACTTTTGACACAATCCAACACATCATACTCCTAAGAAGTTTTACTGAGGTATTGGAGGCTAGACTTTCCACTAAGGCCGCTATCGCTCAAAAATGGGTGATAATTCCGGCCTTAGTGCCTTTTTTATTTTTCAGGATCGCTGGAATATGGTCCATTTTAAAAACCGCTAGTTTCGCCTTTTTAATTTGGGCGATAGCCTTAGCGATGTGGAATGGGCCTTAGCGATGTATTCAGTCGTGCAAGGCTGGCGTCCATAGCAACGGCCGTTC
Organism: Pristiophorus japonicus; assembly: GCF_044704955.1. Taxonomy (NCBI): domain Eukaryota; kingdom Metazoa; phylum Chordata; class Chondrichthyes; family Pristiophoridae; genus Pristiophorus; species Pristiophorus japonicus. The sequence continues at coordinate 23,216,332 of NC_091998.1, read as the reverse complement.
TGCGCATGCACGTTTTTTTTTCAGGCAAAGAACTTTTCCCACGGGGGTTGACAGAGAGAACGGGGGACCTGGTCCCCATCAGTAACATGATAGAACCTTTCTTTTATTCTAGCCCCTGTTGCTTTATAAAATAAAATCTATCGGCCAATTGAGGTGAACTCCATTTCTTTCCTCATGGGATGACATACCCTAGTTCTGCTTCTACTTGTACTGTGGGCCAGAGGGGGAAAGAATTCCATTATTAACCCTGACATTACATCAATGTATGTAACTTTTCTCATTTTATTCTCCCATCTCTATTCTGCAGCATGTGATTAGTGATCAATACTGGTTGAGAAATTACAGGCCCCATCGCTATAAATGCCCTTAATTTGTCCTCAACAAATACAAATGTGATTAGATGATTGACAAGAGTCAAAAAGGTCCTTAAAATCACTCACAAATTGTTTCTCCTGACAGCCTGTTACTACAGATCCTCCTGTAGTGCCGAGTTATTGCAGCTTTTCTTCAGCTTATTTTTGGGCCAGCGATCATTTGTGCAAATTGTGGGCGAAATGCCGAAAGTAGCGCTCGCCGACAATCTGGGCCATAATCGGGCGCAATTTTCCATTAGAGCACTATTCTTGGCCTTGCACGAGGATGAGGTCATAATTTTTTTTTAAAGTAGGCTGGGCGATGCAGTTCAATCAGCAGTGCCGAAAGTTGGGCCGGCGATAAATGGGCTATAATCGGGCTCTCGTTTCCACTTTTCAGCAAATATGGGCGATAGCTCTTATATGGGCACTAAATGGGTGACAAATGGCCGATGGGCCGAAAGTCGAGCCCAAATTATTGACAAAGAGATGGTTTCCTGATTTCCAGCTAAATGGGATGATTATGCTGCAGTACTAAAGACAAATTAACTCTCTCAGCTTCAGTTGTAAATGGGATGTTCCCAAATTATGCAAAATAGATTTTTGCGATTTTCCTCTCATTTCGGTGAAGCCCTTGAGAGGTTTTTCTACATTAAAGGCACAATGGAAATACAAGTAGTAAATGAACCAGTAAGTTTGAGAAGTAATTACCTTGCACTGCATTCTCCTGCAAGACCTCAGTGGCTTCTAATAACAAGGCCCAGATTTCATTATCTTCTATAGGGCCTCCTCTTGCCTCCAAGACCTCAGCCAAAGTCACAAAAGAATTACTCATGGCTGAACTGGGAAACCCTGAAAAGAAAGAAAAGAGTGGACATAAATAGGTGCTACTGGTAACAGCCGAAAAATCAGAGATGATAAAGCACAGAAGGCCGCCATTCGGCCCATCGTGCCTGTTCAGGCTCTGTGAAAGAGCGATCCCATTAGTCCCACTCCTCTGCTCTTTCCCCATAGTCCTACAATTTTTTCCTTTTCAAGTATTTACCCAATTCCCTTTTTAAAGTTACTATTGAATCTGCTTCCACCACCCTTTCAGGCAGTGTATTCCAGATCATCACAACTCGCTGTGTAAAAAAAATTCTCCTCGTCACTCCTTAGTTCTTTTGCCAATTATTTAAATCTGTGTCCTCTGGTTATTGACTCTCCTAACAATGGAAACAATTTCTCCTACTCTCTCTGTCTCTGGCCAAGAATGACCAAGAAACAGTATATGTCATGTATTCAACTGTCATTGTAACCCATGTATAAGCTGACCTAAGTTGTACACCTTGAGAACACTGACCACAGGGGGCGAACTAGTGGGAGACACTCCTAACCTGGACTTTCCGGTATAAAAGGGAAAGCTCCACCCACCGTCTGTCTCTTGAGGTCTTGGTAATAAAGGTAACTGGTCACAGAGTGACCTTCTCTCAAGTATGCATTTATACTGTATAGTAAGGACATATTATTGGCGACGAGAAACTGGGATTTAAACCACGCGAGCATGGTCACTAGCAGCACAGAAGAGAGGTACTGTGTTGGTGATGATTGGGGCGACTTTATTGAGAGACGACAGCAAAGTTTTGTCACTAAGGAATGGTTGGGACAGGATTCGCCGACAAACGCAGGGCTTTATCTCCTGACGGTTTGTGGATCCAGAACGTACTCCCTGATGAAGGACCTTCAAGCGCCAGAGAAGCCGGTGGACAAGACGTTTGAAGAGCTCAGTAAGTTGATCGGGGAACACCTTAAACCGGTGAGCAGCATGCACATGGCGAGACACCGGTTTTACACGCACCGGTGGCAAGAAGGGCAAAGCATTCCAGACTTCGTGGCAGATCTCCGGTGACTGGCGAGCCTATGTAAGTTCCCAGATACATGCAGAGTGGTGATGCTGCAAGACTTTTTTATTGAGGGCATCGGGCACGCTGGGGTTTTCAGGAAACTGATTGAGACCAAAGACTTGACCTTGGAAGCGGCGGCTCTGATAGCCCAGACAATTATCTCAGGGGAGGAAGAGACCAGAATGATTTATGGCAAAAATCTTGGCTCAAATATGGCAAATGACCAGGGAGTCAACATTGTTAATGTGGCACACAGTTCTTTAGGCAGACAAGGGCAGTCGGACATGCCCCAGCATGCAGTCGAACCCAAATGGGGAATTCAACAGAGACAATGGCTAGCTGAACAGCGATTCATGCCATCGCAATGGACAATGTGGCCAGTAATGGGGCCATCAACACCTGTTAATGGTGCGCTTAAGGACAGTTACAGAAACAGTCAGAGACGATCGACTGGTAATGGACCTTTTGTTTCCAACAATGGGGCCTCTAGCTCATGCTGGAGGTGTGGAGGCAAACACCCAGCCAGAGCTTGCAATATACCTGCAGAAACTGCAACGTCAGCGGTCAATTGGTGCATATGTGCAGGAAGCCTGCAGCCAGGTTGATGTACGAGGAGCACGGGCCCGATGTAAGCCCTACGAGGCTAAATGAATACTGGGGGAAATCGCTGGAAGCTGAAGTTCAGCGAGTTCATGTGGAGCACATATACAGTTCACATATCAGGACGCCACTGATAATGATGAAAGTGCTCCTCAATGGCATCCTAGTATTAATGGAGCTGGACATGGGGGCCAGCCAGTCCCTGATGAGTATCAAACAGTTCAAAAGGTTGTGGGTGTCCAAGGCCAGGAAGCCAAAATTATTGCCGATTGACGCATTGCGATGGAAATATACAAAGGAGATCATTCCGGATTCCGGTGCTAGGCAGCGCCACGGTAGTCGTGACCCACAAAGATTTGGAGAACAGGTTGCCACTCTGGATTGTCCCGGGGGACAGTCCCACACTACTGGGGAGGAGTTGGCTTGCTGTCATGAACTGGAAATGGGGCGATGTCAATGCAATTTCTTCTGTGGAGCGAGTATCATGCTCACAGGTCCTGGACAAATTTGACTCATTATTTCAACCCGGCATCGGCACTTTCATGGGGACCAAGGTAGTGATTCACAAAAACCTGGACGCCAGGCCAGTACACCACAAGGCCAGAGCGGTGCCGTACGTGATGCGGGAAAAGATAGAATGCAAATTGGACTGCCTGCTGAGGGAAGGCATCATCTCACCAGTCGAATTCAGTGACTGGGCAAGCCCGATCGTGCCGGTGCTCAAGGCGGATGGGTCGGTCAGGATATGTCACTCCAAGACCAGTACCCACTACCGAGAGCGGAGGACCTCTTTGCGACGCTATCCGATGGCAAACATTTTTCAAAATTGGACCTGACCTCAGCTTACATGAACCAGGAGCTGGCGAGTGAGTCGAAGAAGCTGACCACCATCACGACACACAAAGGGTTGTTTGAGCATTCGGGATTCGTTCGGCTGCCGCGATCTTTCAGCGAAATATGGAAAGCCTCCTCAAGTCGATTCCAAGGAGGGTGGTTTTTCAAAACGACATCCTCATCACGGGTCGCGATACTGAAGAACACCTCCACATTCTGGAGGAGGTGCTACGCAGACTGGACCGGGTAGGGCTGCGACTGAAAAAGGCGAAGTGCGCCTTCTTAGCTCCAGAGGTAGAATTCCTGGGGAGGAGGGTAGCAGCAGACGGGATCAGCCCTACTGCGTCCAAAACGGAAGTGATCCAGAGAGCACGCAGACCCCGTAACACAACGGAGCTGCGTTCGTTCCTGGGGCTCCTGAACTATTTTGGCAACTTTCTTCCCAAATTGAGCATGCTGTTAGAGCCGCTACATGTGCTCCTACGCAAAGGTCGTGATTGGGTCTGAGGGGACAGCCAGGAAAGCGCTTTTGACAGAGCACGCAATTTGTTATGCTCCAACAAACTGTTAACGTTATATGACCCGTGTAAAAAACTAGTTTTAACGTGTGATGCGTCGTCCTATGGGGTCGGGTGTGTGTTGCAGCATGTGAGTGCCAATGGTCAGTTACAGTCGGTAGCTTATGCCTCCAGAAGTCTGTCCCAGGCAGAAAGAGGCTACAGGATGATAGAAAAGGAAGCGCTAGCATGTGTACATGTAGTAAAAAAATGTACCAGTACCCATTTGGCAGGAAATTTGAGCTGGAGACAGATCACAAACCCCGAACGTCCCTTTTGACCGACAACAAGGCCATAAATGCGAATGCATCGGCCCGCATACAGAGGTGGGCACTTACATTAGCCGCCTATGACTACACAATTCGGCACAGACCGGGCAGTGAAAACTGTGCCGATGCACTCATCAGGCTACCACTAGCCACCACTGAGGGGGCAGCTGAGCACGATGCTGAGATGGTCATGGCTGTTGAAGCTTTCGAAAACGAAGGCTCACCTGTGACAGCCGTCAGATTAAAGTGTGGACAAATAAAGACCCGCTACTGTCTTTAGTTTAGAAATGTGTCCTGAATGGGGACTGGGCAGCCACATATGGAGCATGCCCTGAAAAGTTTAAACCGTTTCATCGGCTCAAGGATGAACTCTCGATTCAGGTCGATTGCCTACTGTGGGGAAACCGAGTAGTCATGCCCCAGAAGGGCAGAGAGGTATTTATCAGAGAACTTCACAATGAGCACCCGGGCATTGTCATGATGAAGGCAATTGCCAGGTCACACGTTTGGTGGCCAGGGATAAATGCAGACCTGGAACTTTGTGTTCGCAGGTGCAACACGTGTGCTCAGCTGGGCAACGCACCCAGGGAAGCCCCCCTTAGCCCCTGGTCCTGGCCCGCCAACCCATGGTCACGCATCCATGTGGACTATGCAGGTCCTTTCATGGGAAAAATATTTTTGGTTGTAGTAGACGCCTACTCCAAATGGATTGAGTGTACCATTTTAAATTCAAGCACATCCTCTGACACGATAGAAAGTCTACGGGCAATGTTCGCCGCCCATGGTCTATCCGACAATGGCCCGTGCTTCACAAGCACTGAATTCCAGGACTTCATGGCAGGCAATGGAATCAACCATGTCAGAACGGCACCGTTCAAGCCAGCCTCAAACGGCCAGGCAGAACGAGCAGTGCAGATAATCAAACAGGGGATGCTCAGAATCCAAGGGGGTTCCCTACAAAGCCGCTTATCATGCCTCCTGTTGGCCAATAGATCCCGACCACACTCGCTCACAGGGATTCCACCCACAGAGCTGCTAATGAAAAGGACGCTCAAAACCAGGTTATCCCTTATACACCCTACTATGAAAGAAATTGTGACTACCATGACAGGAATGCGAGGGCGCAATGTATTGATGTCAATGACCCTTTTTTTGTCTTAATTGCACTGCAGGGCCCAAATGGCTTGCAGGCACTGTGATTACCAAAGAGGGCAATAGGGTTTTGGTAGTTAAACTTACCAATGGACAAATCTGCCGCAAACACGTGGATCAAACTAAAAGGAGGTTCAGCAACCCCATGGAAGAAGCAGAGGAAGAACACGATGTAGAGTTTACTCCGCCACCGGAACCAAGTGGAGGAGAGCCCAGTCACTGCGGGCAGTCCGGACAGGCCTGAGGCACCGCAAACAGCAGACACTCAGGCCAGCGCCCAACAACCGGAGCCCTAACTCAGGCGCTCTACAAGAGAGCGTAAACCACCAGAGAGACTTAACCTGTGATCTCAATAAGACTTTGGGGGGGAGGTGATGTCATGTATTCAACTGTCATTGTAACCCATGTATAAGCTGACCTAAGTTGTACACCTTGAGAACACTGACCACAGGAGGCGAACTTGTGGGAGACACTCCTATCCTGGACTTTCCGGTATAAAAGGGGAAGCTCTGCCTCTTGAGGTCTTGGTAATAAAGGTAACTGGTCTCAGAGTGACCTTCTCTCAAGTATGGGCCTCGTATGCATTTATACTGTATAGTAAGGACATAGTAGTACAGTTCACCTTTTGTGTTTCTTGTTCTGGGCAAGTGGCTTAAACCAAATGTTTACAAGGAGTTAGCTTATCACATGTCCATAGCATTTGCTGACCACCATTTTGGTAACTTACTTGAAATCCCGCAGCCCTCGCTGTCATTCACGTGCCTGAGTTCAAAGTATGTGCTTGTGTCGACAATGCGAAACAGTGCGCTCAGGTATTACATAGACACAAAGAGGATTAATTATTTAGCCTTCAGCGAATTAGGGAGACTGAGCAATGCATGCGAACATCAGCACTCAAACAGGCAAAACCCGAGAACTCAATGTCGACTGAGCACGATATATACCTGAAAATAATGACAAAACGCAGTCGTGGCTGTAGCTCTTTGTAAAGGTGCAACTATTTCTGGGAGTTTGAACTCTACATAAGGCCATTACTTTCTAGTTCAAGAATCTTCAGCTCCTATCTTTTGGAAACTGGTTAGGAACATAGGAACAGTAGGCCATTCAGCCCCTCATGCCTGTTCTGCCATTCAATGAGATCATGGCTAATCTGTGTCTGAACTCCATCTGCCCGCCTTGGTTCCATATCCCGTAATGCCTTGCCTAACAAAAAGCTATCTGGGAAGAAATAATTTTAGTTACTGGGAAGGATTACTTTGGTGTCGATGTATTCACTTTGGCCCAGTCATGTAGAAAGCAGTTTGTGAGACAGCTGGCGTGCCCTTAAAGGCATGTGATGTAGTTTTCATTTCATATTGGTCTGAACTGCACCTTATTCATTAAGCAGGTCTGTAGTGTTGAGACTCTGCATGAAGCACCATCTATAAATTGAGGGCAGGAGCAGCACACAGGGACACAGCTCTGCCCTGAGGGTGGATCCAGAATCTGGTGCCCCTCTTCTGTACTGGCCATCTTCCTTTCCCCAACAGAATATTCTCCTCTGATTGTGATCGCTGACTGTACCAGTACCTAGCACTTCCATGCCCTATTTCAGATCATTGCTCCGTCTTTGGGGTGCACCTGGAGTCTGCTGCACTCTTTTATAGCTGTGCGTCTCTTTTGAAAACATGAGAAATAAAAGCAAGGGTTGCCCATACGGCCCCTCGAGCCTGCTCCGCCATTCATTAAAATCATGGCTGATCATCGACCTCAACTCCACTTTCCCGCCCTATCCACATATCCCTTGATTCCCCTAGGCTCCAAAAGTCTATCGATCTCAGCCTTGAATATACTCGAAGACTCAGCATCCACAGCCCTCTGGGGCAGAGAGTTCCAAAGATTCACCACCCTCTGAGTGAAGAAATTTCTCCTCATCTCAGTCCTAAATGGCCGACCCCTTATCCTGAGACTGTGCCCCCTAGTTCTAGACACTCCAGCCAGAGGGAAACAACTTCTCAGCATCGACCCCTCAGAATCTTGTATGTTTCAATGAGATCATCTCTCATTCTTCTAAACTCCAGAGAGTACAGGCCCATTCCACTCAATCTTTCCTCATACGACAAACCTGCTCATGCCAGGAATCAATCAAACCTTCGTTACACCCCCTCTAGAGCAAGTGTATCCTTCCTGAGGTACAGAAACCAAACTGTACGCAGTACTCCAGGTGTGATCTCACGAAAGCCCTGTACAGTTGCAGCAAGACTCCCTTACTCTTGTACTCCACCCCCTTGCAATTAGGCCCACTTGCCTTCCTAATTACTTGCATGCTAACGTTCTGCGTTTCGTATATGACGACACCCAAATCCCTCTGAACAACATCTGTTTCTCCCCATTTAAAAAGTATTCTGTTGTTCTATTCCTCCTGCCACAGTGAATAACCTCATATTTCCTCACATTATACTTCATCTACCACCTTCCTGCCCATTCACTTAACCTGCCCATATCCCTTTGCGGACTCCTTTATCTCTTTAAATTCTTACTTTTGTGTAAATCTCTGCTGAGAAGCGAAGAGACATCTTTCCAACTGCTTTTGCCTCTTGTTTCGTTCCAATGTTACAATTTTTTTTTGTTCGCTCTCTGGTTTCCGTTCACTCCCACTTGTCTCCAACTTCTGTCACCAATTTGGATTTGCCTCCTTCCCTCTGCTGGCTAACTCTGACCTGGGTTTGGCAATCTGGACCAGCTCTGCTTGAGAGCAGCCGATGCGAGATACATCCTGCTGAACCTTACTGAGCAGGAGATTCAGGAGGCCAGGCCAGATGGACAAAACCCTTTTGGCCAGAGACGTTCACAATGAATGCTTTTTTCTGTGAGAAATTCTTTATTTTTTTATTCATGGGATGTGAGCATCGCTGTTAAGGCCAGCATTTATTGCCCATTCCTAGTGGTGAGCCGCCTTGTACGAGAGAACGCCTTGCTCATTTCAGAGGGTAGTTAAGAATTAAGGTGCAGTCACATATAGGCCTTCCCTAAGATTTCCTTCCCCTAAAGGACATTAGTGAACCAGACAGGTTGCTATGACAATCTGGTAGTTTTATGCTCATCATTACTGATAGTAGCTTTTTAATTCTAGATTTATTTAATTAACTGAACTTAATTCCCCAGCTGCCATGGTGGGATTTGAGCTCATGTCTCCGGATCATTAGTCCAGGTCTCTGGATAACTAGTACCGGGAACATAACTACGATGCTACGGTCCCCAAGTATATCACAATCGCAAGAAACTCGAGGTTATTTTCTTTGTTTAAGACTGGCTGGATTACATTCAGGAGTCTCATATTTGAGGCCTGAAGCAGGCGTTAGGCCCCATATTTGCATATGCAAATGACATCTGCTTCAGTTATGAGTAAAGGGTGCCTCTTATTTGTCCTTTCTCAATATGGCAACCGGTCGCAAATGTGCGCACGCTTTCTGCCCGCTGTTTTGGTGCCTTAGGAGGCCACGTAACGCCAACAAAATGGGCAATTTAACCCCGTTGGATTCTGATTGAATCCCACTGTGCCTGTCACTGTTACTGAACTGGCTCCAGAAAAAGAAAACTCCAGGAAAGGGTTAAACTGACACTTCAGCCAATTTTCAGCCCGATTCCTCTTTATATTTTAATGAAAGACAGATGGAATGCCCATCACGGAGCACCCGCTAATGTAACTGAGAAAGCACGGTTTTGAAACAGGCAATTTCTGAGAATGCGACTTCTTTACCAAGTTATTAATTATGTAGAAAGACAGGCATTATCCCATGTTTCAATATAAGTGGAATTTGAGCCTCTTGTGTCTCCCTAAATCTCTCTGCCTCTCTACCGCTCGTTCCTCCTTTAAGATGCCAATATCTCCTTATGTGGCCCGGTGTCAAGTTTTGTCTGCTAACGCTCCTGTGAAGCACCTTGGGACTTCTTACTACGTTAAAGGCACTATATAAATAGAAGTTGCTATTGTTGAAATTAATTTCAGGAAAACTTCCTGCAAATGATACCCAGTTGCCCTGCCATACAAACTAATATTTCCGACAAGTTCCTCGGCGAATAAACTTCCATGAAACAAGATTCCTGGAATTCTCTTCAGCCTGAAGACTGTCACACAAGAAACTCTGTATCTCTCCTCGCCACTAACCTGGACAACAAACACAATCACTTCTTAAGCAGGCAGGTTTTCAGGCAGACTTGGATCCTGAACAGCCATAGCCTGTTGTTTTACCACCATGTTACATCTTGTACTTGGAGTTTTATCAGTGTTTTAATATTAAGTTTTTTATTGTTACTAAGTGAGCTGCACGTCATTAATATATTTCATTGAATAAGCTAATGTAGCATTAAGTAGAGCATGGTGATTGAGGCCTGTTGCTAAAATGATGATACATAGGTGCCGAAATTGCCCACTGCCTGAAACGGGGTGCACACTCAGTTTTTTGCTGTCGCTATTCGCCATTTTCTTTCGGTCGTGGCGGATGTTGTGGCGACTGAGAGGCGGAAGTGCCCTGGCAGCAGGTCGGCCGTCCCGACCATTCATCATCACCGCGCTGATGATGTAAGCGCATCGTTGATGATGTCAGCGCTTATGCGGGCGTGACCCTTCAGTTAAAGGGGAGGGCCGCTGCGAACTCTGCTTATTTTTCACATAGGTTCACTGGGCCACCAGGGAGGGTTTTGGCCAGGCCAGCGGCCTGTCAGGCTGCCTGTTGGGGGCATAATTGACGGGCCAACATGGCGGTCGGCCGACAATAAAAAATAAAATTGCATCGCCGGCAGCGCCAGCTCCCCTTTAAGGACGGTCGCGGCGCACCCATGGGGCAATTCCACAAAAGGGATATTTCTCGCGGAGCAATTTCAGGAAGCAGCCGGCCCAGGTCGGTAAAGGGTTGGTGCGTCCCCTACACCGCTCCGCCCCTGAGGAAGGGCAATGTTTTAAATGTCGGCCCCTCCACGAAGACCCGGCGGCCATTCCGCACCACTCCGTGGCCGCCGCTATCAGGCGGCCAGAGGCCTTATCGAAAGGGGCAATTTCGGCTCCGTAGAATCATAGTGTGCAATGCCCCTGGTTGCGACACCGGAGCGAGCTTGAACTCCTGTCCGACCTGTCCGCCCGCAAGTACGTCCCGAAATGACAGACTGGGAAATTGGAGCGGTCCTACCATCCTGTCGGTGAGTAATGGACTCCTAAGGTAAGTGTGATTGTTTTCTCGTTTAATTTTTTTTAGCGATTTGTGTTGTGGTGACGTCGGCAATGTTTTGGGAATGTTTTTGTGGTTTTTTTACGGTTCACCCCCCCCACCCCCCCACCCTCTCTCGGAGCGCTCCCAGCCCGGCTCTTTAGCTCGGAAGTTTCCCATCCAACGTCTCGAGAGAGGTGTACAACGCCTCCCTTAGCGCTGCACCCCCTGACACAGGGCCCAGATGCCCAAACTTAACTACTAAAGCGCAAACTATTCCCTGGCACTAACTTTCCCGCCCTGCCGCCATTATCACCTCGAAAACATAAAAGCCTAAAATCCAGGACCTGGAATTTAAATAATGAAACAGGTGAGTCCACAATAGACTATGACACTAACTCTTTGCTATTTTCCCCTCTGGCCCCTCCATCCCTCTGATTCCCCCTCCTCCTCCACCACCACGCACGTGCCTGGGCCATAATATTACTTTTGCTCTGCTTAAGTGGTTCCTCGTGTCAGCCTTGGCTCACTTGTATAACTCTCGCACCTCTGAGTCAGCAGGTTATGGGTTCAACGCGTGCTCCAGAGACCCACAGATGTGCATAAATGCAAGGCTGATGTTTCAGTGCTGCACTGTCGGAGGTGCCGTCTTTCTGATGGTGAACTGAGGCCAAATCTGGCCTCTCGGGTGAGCGTAATAGATGCCACCTGCATCAATCGAACAAGAGCTGGGCTGTTCTCCTGGCCAACATTTATCCAATCGACACCACTAAAACAAATGATCTGGTCATCGCTGGAGGGAATTGCTGTGCGCGATGTGGTTGTCATGTTTGCCTACATTCCAACAGTAATTACATCTTAAAAGTACTTCATTGGCTATGAAGTACATTGGGACCTCCTGAGAACATGAAAGGAATTCTATAAAAGCATGTTCTTTCTTTCCCCTTTCAGTTCTCCGTGGTTGTTGCACAAGCATTCAATGACAAACCCAAGGACAATGAGCATTTACTCAAAACTTCAGAACATAGTTCAAGTTTTCAGGGCTGACTAATTGCAAAACACATACTAGCTCCAACGTTTCTACACTGTAACGAGGATAGCCTTGGCACAGACTGTGATGACTTGCAAGATATAACTGAACAATTGGACAGAAGTTCCAAAAACCTGGCCAATGTTCATCACACAGGCAAGGAAAACAGAGAGACAGACTATTATCTGAATGGTGACAGATTAGGAAAAGGGAAGGTGCAACGAGACCTGGGTGTCATGGTACATCAGTCATTGAAGGTTAGCATGCAGGTACAGCAGGCGGTTAAGAAAGCAAATGGCATGTTGGCCTTCATAGCGAGGGGATTTGAATACAGGGGCAGGGAGGTGTTGCTACAGTTATACAGGGCCTTGGTGAGGCCACACCTGGAGTATTGTGTACAGTTTTGGTCTCCTAACTTGAGGAAGGACATTCTTGCTATTGAGGGAGTGCAGCAAAGATTCACCAGACTGATTCCCGGGATGGCGGGACTGACCTATCAAGAAAGACTGGATCAACTGGGCTTGTATTCACTGGAGTTCAGAAGAATGAGAGGGGACCTCATAGAAACGTTTAAAATTCTGACGGGTTTAGACAGGTTAGATGCAGGAAGAATGTTCCTAATGTTGGGGAAGTCCAGAACCAGGGGTCACAGTCTGAGGATAAGGGGTAAGCCATTTAGGACCGAGATGAGGAGAAACTTCTTCACCCAGAGAGTGGTGAACCTGTGGAATTCTCTACCACAGAAAGTAGTTGAGGCCAATTCACTAAATATATTCAAAAGGGAGTTAGATGAAGTCCTTACTACTCGGGGATCAAGGGTTATGGTGAGAAAGCAGGAAGGGGGTACTGAAGTTTCATGTTCAGCCATGAACTCATTGAATGGCGGTGCAGGCTAGAAGGGCTGAATGGCCTGCTCCTGCACCTATTTTCTATGTTTCTATGTTTCTATGAATAACTAGTCAACAGAGACCCACGAAGCATCTCATAAATGCTACAGAGCACGAGGTCTGCCATGCAGTGGTATTTGTCATAGTTTGTCTATCCAGTCATCCTGCCCTGTCAAATCTGTCCGGAAATGGTTTCAGAAACCTTTAGGTTTGGAATTGCTCCCTCACAAATGATTCTTCACAAGTGGTCATGCCAGATGCAAATCATTCTGTAGATCAACCGGCAGAAAATGTAATGAATAACTCTATTTCAATGCCAGAATATAATTAATATTCATGTTAAACAACAGCAACAACTAAAATCAGATTCAGTGCATTATAATGTCTTTCACCATTTTCTTTTGTTGTTCCTCTGCATGCAAACAAAGAAATAAGCTTCCTCCATACCTGTGGAATCACAGAAGGAGGCCATTCGGCCCATCGTGCCTATGAAAGAGCTTTGAAAGAGCTCTGCAATTAGTCCCACTTCCCCGCTCTTTCCCCATAGCCCTGTAAATGTTTCCTTTTCAAATATTGTTGCTATCCAATTCCCTTTTAAAAGTTACTATTGAATCTGCTTCCACCACCCTTTAGGGCAGTGCGTTACAGATCATAACTTGCTGCGTAAAAAAGAAAAATTCCCTTCATCTTCCAGCCTGGTTCTTTTGCCAATGATCTTAAATCTGTGTTCTCTGGTTACTGACCCTCCTGCCAGTGAAAACAATTTCTCCCCATCTACTTGATCAAAAGCCCTCATAATTTTGAACAACTCTATTAAATCCCCCCTTAGCCTTCTCTATTCAAAGGCAAACAATACCAGCTTCTCTACTCTCGCCACATAACCAAAGTCCACCATGAAAGAAATAAAGAAATAAAGAAATAAATAAAGAAAGAAAGACTTGGATTTATGTAACACCTTTCATGACCACCGAGCGTTTCAAAGCGCTTTACAGCCAAATGAAGTACTTTTGCAAATACTGCGGAGGCTGGAATCTGAAATAAAAACAGAAAATGCTGGAAATCTCAGCGGGTCAGGAGAGGAAGCAGAGTTAATGTTTCAGGTCGATAACCCTTTGTCAGAACTGGCAAATGTTCAAAAGAACAGATTCTAAAGGAGCACTGAAAGGGGGAGGGGAGGAAAGTACAAAAGGGAAGGTCTGTGACAGGGTGGAAGACAGGAGAGATTTGAGAGACAAAAGGGATGATGGTAATAGCAGAAGTTAGAAAAAGATTAGTCTCGATAGGGTGGGAATGGCAGGATAATTACCAGCTGCTTTTGAAAAGCAATCACTGTTGTAATGTAGGAAACGCAGCAGCCAATTTGCATACAAGCAAGCTCTTACAAACAGCAATATGATAATGAAGAAATAATCTGATTTTGTTATGTTGATTGAAGGATAAATATTGGTCAGGACATCTCCCCTGCTTTTCTTCGAAATAGTGCCACAGGGTCTTTTACATCCACCTGAGAAAGCAGACGGGACCTCAGTTTAACGTTTCATCTGAAAGACGGCACTTCCAATCGTGCAGTGCTCCTGGAGTGTCAGCGGAGAATTTTCATGCTCAATTCCTTGGAGTGGGACTTGAACCCACAACCTTCTGACTCAGAGGCGAGTGTGCTATCCACTGAGCCACAGCTGACACATCCCTGGTACTTTTCTAATAAATCATCTCTGCACCCTTTAGAGGAGCTCAAGTTTACAGAGGGTATCAGGCGGGAGCCCGGCCAGGAGAGCTTTGGAATAGGCGAGTCTAGAGTTAACAAAGGCATGGATGAAGGTTTCAGCAGCAGATGAGCTGAGACAGGGGCGGAGAAGGACGATATTACAGAGGTGAAAGTCGGCAGTATTGGTGATGGAGATGATATGGAGTGGGAATCTCAGCTCAGGGTCAAAGGTTGCGAACAGTCTGGTCCAGCCTCAGACAGTGGCCAGGGAGAGCTGATGCAGTCAGTAGCGAGGGAATGGTGTTTGTGGCTGGACCAAACAATATGGATACGGTCTTCCCAATATTTAATTGGAGAAAATTTCTGCTCATCCCGAAATGGATGTCGGACAAGCCACATGAAAAATCAGAGGCAGTGAAAGGGTCAATAGAGGTGGTGCTGAGGTAGAGCTGGGTGTCGTCAGCATATATATGGAACCTGTCGTGTTTTCGGATGATGTCAAGGGGACCAAGGCTAGATCCTTGGGGGCCTCCACAGGTAATAGTTCCCTTAAATGCTTCGTATACAGCATGACACACGTCACAGCAGCACATTGTCCCTTTAATATATTCACCTTCAC
Organism: Pristiophorus japonicus; assembly: GCF_044704955.1. Lineage (NCBI taxonomy): Eukaryota > Metazoa > Chordata > Chondrichthyes > Pristiophoridae > Pristiophorus > Pristiophorus japonicus. The sequence goes on along the minus strand of NC_091998.1, from coordinate 23,201,260 downwards.
CTTTTGTTCAATAAACTTGTTTGATGGTTCGAGACTTAAAATGAGTTGTGTGATGTGTTGTTCTCCAATGTTTCAAAGACACTAGAGAGGGTACAAAGGAGATTTACGAGGATGTTGCCTGGACTGGAGAATTTTAGCTACGAGGAAAGATATCATAGGCTGGGTTTGTTTTCTTTGGAACAGAGGAGGTCGAGGGGAGATCTAATTGAGGTGTCTAAAATTATGAGGGGCCTGGATAGAGTGGCTCGGAAGAACCTAGTTCTCTTAGCAGAGGGGTCAATAGATTTAACGTCATTGGTAAGAGGTTTAGAGGGGATTTGAAGAGAATCTTTTTCACCCAGATGGTGGTGGGGGTCTGGAACTCACTGCCTGAAAGGGTGGTAGAGGCTGAAAACCTCATAGCATTTAAAAAGTACTTGGATATGCTCTTGTAGTGCCGTAACCTACAAGGCTACGGATCAAGAGTTGGAAAGTGGGATTCGGCTGGATAACTCTTTGTCGGCCGGCACCAACACGGTGGGCCGAAGGTCCTCCTTCTGTGCTGTAAATTTCTATGATTCGACGAAAATTCCTGTGGAGGGACAGGATAGATCCAGATGAAGTAATAAGCAGAAAGGGTTTCTGTTCATTATCCTTCGTACAGTATTAGAAACTTGGCGATGGTGGAAGGAGAATTCAGAAGAATGAGAGGTGATCTTATTGAGACGTATAAGATTATGAGGAGGCTTGACAAGATGGATGCAGAGAGGATGATTCCACTGGTGGGGGAGACTCGAACTAGAGGTCATGATCTTAGATTAAAGGGCCGCCCATTTAAAACAGAGATGAGGAGAAATTTCTTCTCTCAGAGGGTTGTGAATCTGTGGAATTCACTACCTCAGAGAGCTGTGGAAGCTGGGACATTGAATAAATTTAAGACAGAAATAGACGGTTTCCTAATCGATAAGGGGATAAGGGGTTATGGAGAGCGGATGGAGAAGTGGAGCTGAGTCCATGATCAGATCAGCCATGATCTTATTGAATGGCGGAGCAGGCTCGAGGGGCCGTATGGCCCACTCCTGCTCCTATTTCTTATGTTCTTATGAAATGTTGGTCCGGACACCAGGATACTCCTTGCTCTTCTTCGAGTAAAGCAAGGAGACCTTTTACATCCACCTGAACAGACAGACATGGCCTCAGTTTAAAGTCTTATCCAAAGGGCAGCACCTCCGCCAATGCAGCACTGACCGAAGTGCCAGCCTGGATTTATGTATTCCCTTCCGTAGTGGGGCATGAACCCATAAGCTTCTGACCCAGAGGCGAAGTGCCGAGCGACCCAAGCTGACATTGCAAATCCCTCATATGACAGGCTGAAAGGACTATCTTGTAAGATGAATGCGGTATTTGTGCAAACATCACTAGATAAGAGGAATGCCAAATCTGCGTTTCACGTATTAACCATTCTCAGAGTATTTTGAATGAATTATAAGAAGAAGCTTCCCAGCGTTGCCATAGTGCTTTCAGTGACGGTGTTTATTAACCCTGCTCAATACCGCAAAATCTACTGCTGGCACATGGCTTCCTCGTCAATCATACAATAGTACAGCACAGAAGGAGGCCATTCGGCCCATCGCGTCTGTGCCAACTCTTTCGAAGAGCGATCCCGTTAATCCCACTCCCTCCGCTCTTTCCCCATACCCCGGCAACGTTTTCTTCTTCAGTTATTTATCCAATTCCCTTTTGAAAGCTACTATTGAATCTGTCTCCATCGCCCGATCAGGCAGTGCATTCCAAATCCTAACTACTCGTTGCGTAAAAACGTTTTTCCTCATGTCGCTTTTGGTTGTTTTGCCAATCACCTTCAATCTAAGTCCTCTAATTGCCAGTCCTTGAGCCACTAGAAACAGTTTCTCTTTGTTTACTCTATCTAAACCCTTCATGTTTTTAAACACCTCAATCAAATCTCCTCAAATGTACAGTAAACAAAAAACCTAACAGCCTCGAGTTTCATTCTTTTCAGCCTGGAATAGATTTCCAGAATGACCTGTGTCATAATGGTACTTTGTAAGAACAAGAACAGAATATACTCACACATGTCTAACAGCAGGAAGTATCAAACTATGGGCTCAATTTTCCAGTTATTTGCAGTGTTTTTTTGGCGCGTGCCGCTTTTTTTGGCCTAAATTAAAATATCCAAGTTTCCCCAAAGATTGTGCGCCAGTGTAACTCAGTTAGTTAAGATTTTTTTTAGTTTTTTTTTTACCTCACTGGGGTTGTAACCTGCTACCCGCGCCAATTCTGCCCATTTAAGCAAGTTTGGCCAGCTCCAATTTACTCCAATTTTTCTTAGGACGGCATATGTGACCGCTGTGGAAAAACCTTCTGGGCAGTTACGAAAATTGGCGCAGGTAAGGAGATCAGCGCAGCAGATGCAGTTCCACGGCCCAGACAGCAACAGGTGAGAGGGGAGAATGGGAGAGAGGGGGGAGGCATTTCGACCTGGGATAGTAGCGGGTACCAGCATCGGGAGGCCCTTCAGCCTGGGATAGTAGTGGGTACCAGGAGGGAAGAGGCCCTTCGGCCTGGGATAGTAGTGGGTACCGGGAGGGAAGAGGCCCTTCGGCCTGGGATAGTAGCGGGCACCGGGAGGGAGAAAGCCCATTGGCCAGGGATAGTAGCGGGTACCAGAAGGGAGGAGGCCCTTCGGCCTGGGATAGTAGCGAGTACCGAGAGGGAAGAGGCCCTTCGGCCTGGGATAGTAGCGGGTACCGGGAGGGAGAAAGCCCTTTGGCCAGGGATAGTATCGGGTACCGGAAGGGAGGAGGCCCTTCGGCCTAGGATAGTAGAGGGTACCAGCACCGGCATTGGGTAGGGGTGGGGGGACGGAGGGGGAGATAGACTTTTGGCATAAACACTTTAATAATTTAATGCTGGTAAGTTGCTGCAATGTGTAAGGTACTTGTGCAGGTAGCTGTGAGCTGGCCAGAATGTGTTGCATGTGTCACTTTCCAGCCTCAGCCCTCAGTGTGTCCCTCGTTACCCTGGCAACCCAATATTTTTGGCGCAAATCTTAGGCCCCACCCCCAAAGCTAAAGGGTGGGCTAGGCAGCGCCAAAATCAACAATTCAAACGGGGGAACTTGGATGATTTTTTTTTGCCGTAGTTGGACCCCAAAAAAATGGACGTAACTCTTCAAGTATGCCAAAAAGCAGCTTTGGGGAAAATTGAGCCCCATGTCTTGGAAGAGGATGTTGCATTGGGCATGCTGCTTGGGAAACCCGTCAGTATTGTACTTTCTCTTTTGATTTGCTTTTTGTTCTTTGAATGTCATCAGGTTACACTTAAACTCAAGCCTCTGCCAGTTGGGACCATTGTTAGTGTCAGCTGTGGCTCAGTGAGTAGCACACGTGCTTTTGAGGCAGAAGGTTGTGGGTTCAAGTTCCACTCCAGAGACTTGAACACATAAATCTAGGCTGGCACTCCAGTGCAGTGCTGAGGGAGTGCTGCACTGTCGGAGGTGCTGTCTTTCGGATGAGACGTTAAACCGAGATCCATTCTGCTCTCTCAGGTGGACGTAAAAGATCCCATGGCACTATTTCGAAGAAGAGCGGGGGAGTTATCCCCGGTGTCCTGGCCAATATTTACCCCTCAATCAACATAACAACATCAGATTATCTGATCATTATCACACTGCTGTTTGTGGGAGCTTGCTGTGTGCAAATTGATGGTGCTTTTCCAACATTACATCAGTGACTACACTCCAAAAGTAATTCATTGGCTGTAAAACGCTTTGAGACGACCGGTGGTTGTGAAAGGCGCTATAAAAATGCAAGACTTTCTTTTAGTCTTTCATGGATGATGGGAGGTATGCAATTTGTAAACTTATCGAATGGACCTTCACCATTTGCCACTGGTTCACTTCAATCACAAAGGCGGGAACGAGCACCACAATGCGAGGAATCCAACTGGAACGTTTCTGCTAACTCCACTCACCCACTTCTATAATGCTCAAAGCCTAGACCCAGGTTCGAAGCAAACAAGCTGGAGCCAACTCTTGCTTATTGATGTCAATTAATATTTTATTGGAGGTTATACAAGAGGATTTGCAAGGACAGACATCAAGTTATACATCTGCACTATAAAAATAAACACGATATGAGTTTCATCTGTTATTATAGTATTAAAGATCTTGCATATATGGACTTCCTGTCCAACGTCCTGTTGTTAAGAGTTTTGGTTATGCTTTTATGTCAACATTTGACATTGTATTTGCTTGTGTAAACATTTAGGGTGAGAAATTGCCCTTCGGCCCGATTGGGGCCGGTAACTTTCTGGGACCGGGACTTCCTGCGCCCAGCCCGGAACTTCCTCCCCCAACGTGGAATTAGGCCGTAGGCCCCTCAAAGGAAGCAAAGCGTTTCTTTTGAGGGTCGCTGCCGGTGGCGGCAGCACAGCACTGAGTCCAGCGCCATACGGAGCAGGCCAGTGCTACGCGGATGCACCACGTAGGGCTGACTACAACGCCCCTCCCCCTTCATTAATGTCCACAAGGACAGAGGGGCCAAGGATACATTTTTTGAGGAGGGTAATGACAGCCGTTTTGAGAGGGACAGTACCTAAGTTGAGGGAGCCATTTACAATATCAGCTAGCATGGGGTGGGGGGAGGGGTGGTTAAAGGAAGGACAGTTGAGCGGTCAGAGGTTTAGTGGGAGTGGGGTCAGGGGAGCAGAAGTTGAGGCTCATAAATGAGATAAGCTCAGAGGTGAGAAATGGGAGAGAAGCTGACGAGAGATACGGGTTCAGGGCTATGGCAAGGGAGAGCCTGGGGGGAGGTTTGACAGTGGGATAAGGGAAAGGAGGGACACATAGGCAGCTAAATAGGTGGCCTCAACATTGGTGACAAAGAAGTCCATGAGCTCCTTGTGCTTAGAACATAAGAACATACGAAATAGGAGCAGGAGTAGGCCATACGGCCCCTCGAGCCTGCTCCACCATTTAATAAGACCATGGCCGATCTGATCACGGACTCAGTTCCACTTCCCTGCCTGCTCTCCATAACCCCTTTTCCCCTTATCGTTTAAGAAACTGTCTATTTCTGTCTTAAATTTATTCAATGTCCCATCTTCCACAGCTCTCTGAGGCAGCGAATTCCACAGATTAACAACCTCTGAAAGAAAAAATTTCTCCTTATCTCAGTTTTAAATGGGTGGCCCCTTATTCTTAGATCATGCCCTCTAGTTGTAGTCTCCCCCATCAGTGGAAACATCCTCTCTGCATCCACCTTGTCAAGCCCCCTCATAATCTTATACGTTTCGATAAACTCACCTCTCATTCTTCTGAATTCCAATGAGTTGAGGCCCAACCTACTCAACCTTTCCTCATGAGTCAACCCCCTCATCCCCGGAATCAACCTAGTGAACCTTCTCTGAACTGCCTCCAAAGCAAATATAGCCTTTTGTAAATATGGAAACCAAAACTGCACGCAATATTCCAGGAGTGGCCTCACCAATACCTTATATAGCTGTAGCAAGACTTCCCTGCTTTTATACTCCATCCCCTTTGCAATAAAGACCAAGATACCATTGGCCTTCCTAATCACTTGCTGTACCTGTATACTATCCTTTTGTGTTTCATGCACAAGTACCTCCAGGTCCCGCTGTACTGCGACACTTTGCAATCTTTCTCCATTTAAATAATAACTTGCTCTTTGATTTTTTTTCTGCCAAAGTGCATGACTTCACACTTTCCAACATTATACTCCATCTGCCAAATTTTTGCCCGCTCACTTAGCCTGTCTATGCCCTTTTGCAGATTTTTATGTCCTCCTCACATATTGCTTTTCCTCCCATCTTTGTATCGTCAGCATACTTGGCTACGCTTGTTGGAGGTAAGGTTGGAGAGGTCAGAGGAGAGGTGCTTAAAGAGGTGTTTGGTTATGGAGCAAAAAAAACAGGAGTTATCCTTGCTCTGTAGGTTGATCCTGGAGTATGATGGTTCTGAGAGTGAGGCCAGATAGCATTGATGTAATCCAACCAGATCTAATGATGGGACGACTAAGCCAGTTCTCAACCAAATATGGCCAGGTTTGCATCCCTTGGACTTCAGGGAGTGAAGATGGCGAGGGTGGGGTGGGCGACGGGGGGGTGGGGTGGTGGGGGGCGGGGGGGGGGAGCTGCGTTCTTGCCAGGGGTAAGGAACGAGATGGGAGACAGTAAAGATTTTGTTGGGGCCAAGGGTGTCGAAGGTGGAGATGAGGGAGTTGTTGAGCAAATCACTGGCTGTAGAAGTATTGTGGCAAATGGAGAGCCAGATAATTTGATTTCTTATTCCAACTAAAATGACTTTTAATTAGCAAGAGTAGACTGTGTAACACTAACTCTGTTCTCCATATTAAATGAAGCAGGTTTCAAATTTAAGTGCAAAAAAGCTCACAAAAGATATCATTTTAGTTAAGCAATGGGCAACTACTGGGGTCAGGCTGCCTCAGTAGCTGCCCATTGCTTAGCTAAAATGATCTCTGTGTGTTATGTTAGTAGACTGGCTGCTGAAAAGGTGGTGTACTGTCCATCACAGGACTGAGATCAAGGGAAAAAGTATTCATTATCCAGTAGCCACAAACCAGCCCACATCATTTTAGTGCACTGCTGCTAAAAACAAGTTAGGATGAATAGTAATGGCATCATACTCCAAATGCACTGGGCAGCTGTTGGAGATTGAGAAACTAATGCTGCCTTTATAGCACAGATACCAGTATGACACCTTGTGCCAGCCATAGGATGGTTTGAACCCACCAGAACCCAGTTATACTGCTTGCTGCATACTATTATCTAAATGGAGTTTAGACGAACACTGCACACGCATAACGACCCACTGGCTAGCATCCAAATGTTAGGGACTTTTGAGTGTCAGAAAACGGTTGGTAATCTTGTTGTGATGTCGCTCGCGGGGCGAAAATTAAAGGGGAGGTGCAGCGCTGAAAATGTTTTAAATGGCCGACTTACCAGTCGCGGCTTTCTCGTCTTCATATCGTGGGGTCCGTGCCATGATTTTGCTGCCACGGCACCCCGCTCCCTGGTAGTGCAGCGGTGGTCCCCTTCTCCCTGATGCAGAGTCCGCAGCGTGCCCTCCCCTTTACTGGAAGGGGAGGGCCCTGTGTTCCAATCAGCACTGCGCGCCTCTCTGCATAGCGTTGGTTAGCACCCCGGACCCCGCCCCGACAGGAAGTGGAGTGCGAGATTTTGCACTCCACTTCCTCTCGGGGGCAGCAAGCCCAATTTAGCTGGCAGGGGTGGGACTTACGTGCCTGGCGCAGGAAGACCCGCCTCGCAGCTGTTACCGCCCCCAACCATCCCCAAAAGGGTTTCTGGCTGTATGGTAAATTTTGCGAGCCTGAGTTACAAATCATTCTTGCTGCATATTTTGGAGAAATATTGGTGAAGGGCCAAGGCCCATGCCCCTGATGTCAACTAAGGATGAAAATATTAGAACTGACGATTGGATTTGTCAAGAAGTAGCAGTTAGGTGATTCCAACTTTAGGTTTTGAAACCTGTGGATAGCAGGAGGAAGGGACGAGTGAAGAAAGCAGGTGTTTAATATTTCTGAGGTCCTGGGAAAGATTGAATTAGAGCAGAAATGGTATGAGGCCTCTATGGGGAAGAAATTCGGTCGCGCCTCTATTGCAAGGCCGAGCGGTACTTTCAGTGCCTTGAAAAAGTTTGCACCCTCCGCCCAGAAATTTATCAGAATCGGTCGAAGAGCTGACAGGGGCAATAAATCAACCGTTACACACCAGAGCTGGCGGGGAGGGAGGCGGATAACAAAAGTTTGTTCGGTACACATTGCAGGCCCATTGCGCAAGCGCGGAACTCTGAATCAGATCCCGGGAAAAGCCAAGTCTTAAAGGCGCGGCATAGTAATGCACCCATTAAAGTTTTCAGAATCACTTGTTTTCAATCTGTACTGTTATGTCTGTCTGCCGCTGCAAGCTCGGAGGCTCACGCACCGTGCTGTGTGTAAACATTGCTTGGACTGTGACCTCCGAGGGAAGCGTTTCCTCATCCCTTTAAGTAGCCGCCAGTTAACGATTCTGCAAGCCTGTACCGACTGTTTTTACAGACGTTGTTCTTGGTGGCCGCCAAATGAGACGGCTGCACCGAATTTACCGACCGGGGCGCAGGCGTGGGCGATGCACCAGGAATACGTCAGGATCGGAGAGCCTCCAATGAATTTTCAGTCGGAGCGCTAAAAGCTGTGCTCCCGGTCGGTAACCTCTTATGCTCCCATTAACGCCCCCGCTGGCCACTAGCTGAGACGTTAGACAACCGAAAATCCAGCCCTTTATTTCAGTACAATGAGGATGTAGGAAGGTAGAACATAGTGAATGACAGTATAGAAGGAACAAGCGAAGAATGTTCAGGGCAGCAGTAATCACAGTCATTCAATAAAATAGAGATAGCCACGAAAAATTGCATCGAACAGAAGGTTGTTGGAGTCCAGAAGTGAGAGAAGGATTATCTCAGTACCAGTGAGTAACTTGGGCAGGTAGAGAGCATACAGACAAGACTGGGCAGTGTAATCTGATTTTTACTTTAAGGTAGAATTTTCCAAGTCAAACATCTTAAACAGGAGTCAGAGCATTCTAGCAATGTTAACAGTAAATGCAAGATAAGAGATGGCTAGCTTTGAGTCACATCCGGGATAACACATAAACAGCAAGGCTGCAGTGTGTAACGAGACAGTGACGCACAGGCCTTTAGGAAATTTATAAACCACAAGAGCAAAGCTGAATACTGTAGCAATGTTATCTGAACCTTGAGATGTATTGTGGCCTTAAAACCCACTCCTGCCTTTGTTATTCTTTACAACACTAATGTTACGTCTGCAATGGCATAGCTGAGCATGAGGCCAGGCAAAGGTTGGTGGATGGGGAAGCCCAAGAGTAAGCAGGAGGGAGAGGCTAGGGCAGGAAAGAGAGCAGAAGACCTGAGCACAAGCAATAGGTTATCGACAGCCGGGCAGTGGGAAGTGTTTATCTAATTATTTCTTAACATTTAAGTATATGAGTAATTTGAGACATGACATGTTTTGGCGGAAAATGTGACTGTCGACCGATGGGGCTGGAAATTCAGTTGGAGGGTTTTTTCGGCACCGGGAAATGGTTTGCGTCGGCAGCCAAAAAATTCAGTTGTTGCGCTCTGACAGTGGAGTGGAGCACTAAGGGAAGTGTTCCACACTTATCTTCGGGCACTAGACCGACTGAGCAACTGAAAATCCTGTTGCTAAAGAGCCGGCCTCTCCCTAAGAGAGGCCTCCTGCAAAAAAAAAGAATCGGAACAAAAAACACAAAAAACATTCCCTATACATTACTCACCCCAAATAAAGTTAAATCGCAAAACCATCAACAGGAGAAATCAATCACAGTTACCACATGCAGTAGTTCGTTCCTTTCCTTAGCTCCCCGGGACACCTCGACACGCCAGCTTTCTCTGGCGGTATCAGCACGGGGCGCTACGGGTTCAGTGCAAAACAAATTTTGAATGCGCGACGCTCCCGGGCGATACTCCTCATTGCTGCCGGGACCGGCACACTGAATTTACCGAGCGGCGCGAATGCCAGCACTCGCGCCTGGAATCCCTTTAGCACCCCTGTTCCGACCCTCGCGAGGGACGCTATCCCACCGACTTTGTCTACCGCCGGGGTTTTCCTCACGTCATGTCTGAGTCTGTTGTAGACTAACTGATAGGGATTGATTGCTATGATTAATCAACCACTCTGTTATTATTGTATCAGCAACGACCAAGATGGTAGAAGATGAACAAGATGGACCTTTGTTTTTTTGCGTCTAGCAATTCCTATATTCATCAATGCCTTCTGCTTCAATGGCCATTTCTGGCTCTTCATTCCATATTCTAATAATCCTTACCATCTAATCTCCCCTATATGCTCTGCTATGGCACCAACATCTGCACAATTGGCATGAGAGACCAAATGGCCTCCTCAGTGCTGAAATGTCTATGACTTTATGAGCTTATCGGCACAAAAGTTTTGACAGATGCATTGACGGATAATTAGGTGGCTGGATTTGGATATAGATATAGATGTAGAAAGTTAGTTTCAGTCTTGCTCCTCTTATTCTTTAAAATATTCTCTTTGTCTTTGACAGCAGATAGCAATGGACAACAAGCCACAGTAGGACTTTAAACAAGCAATTTGGATGACGTCATAAACTGTAAGCGTGAAGCTAATATTAACACTGTGCAAACAGGTAAACAGCATGGAAGAGGTATAATGACGTAAATGAAACGTGGCAAAGATAATGAGGTAATAAAGGCGCTGATGGTATCTGGCATTGAGCGGTACTATCGTACTGATTTACGACTTTTCTCAGCAGCAAATTAACAGAAACTGTCAAATTATGAGATAGAAACAAAATTGCTAACTCTTCGATGTCAAAGTATCATTATATTTTTGCTATATATCAGATTAGCCTCACTAACACCATGACATAATTAGCCTCCAAAATAACAGTGACTTCATGTATTGGGTTTGAAATGCTTTGGGATGTCCTGAGGACATTAAAGTGTTACATAAATGTAGGTTCTGTCTTTATCATCTAAGCTTCGTTGATTGACTTTGTGAATGGAATCTGTTACGTTTGGAATAACTCCACAATACTGTGCATCCTCTGCTCAAACTGTTGTGACCTTGGTCTCTTTATTGTAAGTCCAGAGTGAGGAGTCTGCCTTTTATACCTGCTTGCCCAGGGTGGGCAGGTGACCCTTGGGTCTCCCATAGGTGCGCCCCCTGGTGGCAAGTCTTACACATTGGTAGTGTTTACATACATAACGGAATCACTACCCAAAATTCACTCTGCCTATTCACACTGTCTACCATTGGCGGCCATGGCATCGGTTGCCTGGGCCCTGAGCTCTGGAATTCCCTCCCTAAACCTCTCCGCCTCTCTACCTCTCTTTCCTCCTTCAAGACGCTCCTTGCTAATTTCTACTTATGTGGCTTGGTGTCAATTTTTTTATCGCATAATACTCCTGTGAAGCACCTTGGGACGTTTCACTATGTTAAAGGTGCTATATAAATACAAGTTGTTGTTGTTATTGTTGGTGACAACAGCACTGGAGTAGGTGGGCAAACCAGCAGTGTAAACAAGGCAAGACTCTCATCACTGGAGGCTGTGCATACCATCACAAGAGGCGGTTTCGTCTTAAGCTACTTCCAACATAAGATGCTTGTATGCATCTTATGCAAACAGATATAGGAGATATCTGTGGTTTTGGCATCATATACTATTTATTGTGTGACCGTTGATTCCTACTCTGACTAGCACGTGGCACTGGTAGCAATCCCGAGATTACTACTTTTGAGGTCCTACTTTTTAATTTAGCTCCTAGCTCCTTAAATTCTTTTCATAGGACCTCATCCCTTTTTTTACCTATGTCGTTGGTACCAATGTGCACCACGACAACTGGCTGTTCTCCCTCCCATTTCAGAATGTCCTGCACCCGCTCCGAGACATCCTTGACCCTTGCACCAGGGAGGCAACATACCATCCTGGAGTCTCGGTTGCGTCCGCAGAAACGCCTATCTATTCCCCTCACCATCGAATCCCCTATCACTATCGCGCTCCCAATCTTTTTCCTGCCCTCCTTTGCAGCAGAGCCACCTACGGTGCCATGAACTTGGCTGCTGCTGCCCTCCCCTGATGAGTCATCCTCCCCAACAGTACTCAAAGCAGTGTATCTGTTTTGCAGGGGGATGACCACAGGGGACTCCTGCACTATCTTTCTTGCACTGCTCTTCCTGTTGGTCTTCCATTCCCTATCTGGCTGTGGACCCTTCTCCTGCGGTAAGACCAACTCACTACACGTGATACTCACGTCATTCTCAGCATCGTGGATGCTCCAGAGTGAATCCACCTTCAGCTCCAATTCCGCAATGCGGACCGTCAAGAGCTCGAGGCGGATACACTTCCCACACACGTAGTCGTCAGGGACACCGGAAGTGTCCCCGAGTTCCCACATGGTACAGGAGGAGCATATCACATGACCGAGCTCTCCTGCCATGTCTTAACCTTAGATACCCTTAAATTGGTAATAACAATGTTATAGTTCACTTACTGATATAAAAAATAAAAGAAAAGCTACTCACCAATCACCAGCCAATCACTTACCACATTGGCTGTGACGTCACTTTTTGATTACTTTCTACTTCTATTTTACTTTCTCTCAAAAGTAGTAATCTCGGGATTGCTACCAGTGCCACGTGCTAGTCAGAGTAGGAATCGCAGGATAGCGCAGATGAATACATGGCTTGAGCAGTGGTGCAGCAGGGAGGGATTCAAATTCTTGGGGCATTGGAACCGGTTCTGGGGGAGGTGGGACCAGTACAAACCGGACGGTCTGCACCTGGGCAGGTCCGGAACCAATGTCCTAGGGGGAGTGTTTGCTAGTGCTGTTGGGGAGGAGTTAAACTAATATTGCAGGGGGATGGGAACCTATACAGGGAGACAGAGGGAGACAAAAAGGAGGCAAAAGCAAAAGACAGAAAGGAGATGAGGAAAAGTGGAGGGCAGAGAAACCCAAGGCAAAGAACAAAAAGGGCCACTGTACAGCAAAATTCTAAAAGGACAAAGGGTGTTAAAAAAACAAGCCTGAAGGCTTTGTGTCTTAATGCAAGGAGTATCCGCAATAAGGTGGATGAATTAATTGTGCAAATAGATGTTAACAAATATGATGTGATTGGGATTACGGAGACGTGGCTCCAGGATGATCAGGGCTGGGAACTCAACATCCAGGGGTATTCAACATTCAGGAAGGATAGAATAAAAGGAAAAGGAGGTGGGGTAGCATTGCTGGTTAAAGAGGAGATTAATGCAATAGTTAGGAAAGACATTAGCTTGGATGATGTGGAATCTATATGGGTAGAGCTGCAGAACACTAAAGGGCAAAAATCGTTAGTGGGAGTTGTGTACAGACCTCCAAACAGTAGTAGTGATGTTGGGGAGGGCATCAAACAGGAAATTAGGAGTGCATGCAATAAAGGTGCAGCAGTTATAATGGGTGACTTTAATATGCACATAGATTGGGCTAGCCAAACTGGAAGCAATACGGTGGAGGAGGATTTCCTGGAATGCATAAGGGATGGTTTTCTAGACCAATATGTCGAGGAACCAACTAGGGGGGAGGCCATCTTAGACTGGGTGTTGTGTAATGAGAGAGGATTAATTAGCAATCTCATTGTGCGAGGCCCCTTGGGGAAGAGTGACCATAATATGGTGGAATTCTGCATTAGGATGGAGAATGAAACAGTTAATTCAGAGACCATGGTCCAGAACTTAAAGAAGGGTAACTTTGAAGGTATGAGGCATGAATTGGCTAAGATAGATTGGCTAATGATACTTAAGGGGTTGACTGTGGATGGGCAATGGCAGACATTTAGAGAACGCATGGATGAATTACAACAATTGTACATTCCTGTCTGGCGTAAAAATAAAAAAGGGAAGGTGGCTCAACCGTGGCTATCTAGGGAAATCAGGGATAGTATTAAAGCCAAGGAAGTGGCATACAAATTGGCCAGAAATAGCAGCGAACCTGGGGACTGGGAGAAATTTAGAACTCAGCAGAGGAGGACAAAGGGTTTGATTAGGGTTGGGAAAATGGAGTACGAGAAGAAGCTTGCAGGGAACATTAAGGCGGATTGCAAAAGTTTCTATAGGTATGTAAAGAGAAAGAGGTTAGTAAAGACAAACGTAGGTCCCCTGCAGTCAGAATCAGGGGAAGTCATAACGGGGAACAAAGAAATGGCAGACCAATTGAACAAGTACTTTGATTCAGTATTCACTAAGGAGGACACAAACAACCTTCCGGATATAAAAGTGGTCAGAGGGTCTATTAAGGAGGAGGAACTGAGGGAAATCTTTATTAGTCGGGAAATTGTGTTGGGGAAATTGATGGGATTGAAGGCCGATAAATCCCCAGGGCCTGATGGACTGCATCCCAGAGTACTTAAGGAGGTGGCCTTGGAAATAGCGGATGCATTGACAGTCATTTTCCAACATTCCATTGACTCTGGATCAGTTCCTATCGAGTGGAGGGTAGCCAATGTAACCCCACTTTTTAAAAAAGGAGGGAGAGAGAAAGCAGGGAATTATAGACCGGTCAGCCTGACCTCAGTAGTGGGTAAAATGATGGAATCAATTATTAAGGATGTCATAGCAGCGCATTTGGAAAATGGTGACATGATAGGTCCAAGTCAGCATGGATTTGTAAAAGGGAGATCATGCTTGACAAATCTTCTGGAATTTTTTGAGGATGTTTCCAATAAAGTGGACAAAGGAGTACCAGTTGATGTGGTATATTTGGACTTTCAGAAGGCTTTCGACAAGGTCCCACACAGGAGATTAATGTGCAAAGTTAAAGCACATGGGATTGGGGGTAGTGTGCTGACGTGGATTGAGAACTGGTTGTCAGACAGGAAGCAAAGAGTAGGAGTAAATGGGTACTTTTCGGAATGGCAGGCAGTGACTAGTGGGGTACCGCAGGGTTCTGTGCTGGGGCCCCAGCTGTTTACATTATACATTAATGATTTAGACGAAGGGATTAAATGTAGTATCTCCAAATTTGCGGATGACACTAAGTTGGGTGGCAGTGTGAGCTGCGAGGAGGATGCTATGAGGCTACAGAGTGACTTGGATAGGTTAGGTGAGTGGGCAAATGCGTGGCAGATGAAGTATAATGTGGATAAATGTGAGGTTATCCACTTTGGTGGTAAAAACAGAGAGACAGACTATTATCTAAATGGTGACAGATTAGGAAAAGGGAAGGTGCAACGAGACCTGGGTGTCATGGTACATCAGTCATTGAAGGTTGGCATGCAGGTACAGCAGGCGGTTAAGAAAGCAAATGGCATGTTGGCCTTCATAGCGAGGGGATTTGAGTACAGGGGCAGGGAGGTGTTGCTACAGTTGTACAGGGCCTTGGTGAGGCCACACCTGGAGTATTGTGTACAGTTTTGGTCTCCTAACTTGAGGAAGGACATACTTGCTGTTGAGGGAGTGCAGCGAAGATTCACCAGACTGATTCCCGGGATGGTGGGACTGACCTATCAAGAAAGACTGAATCAACTGGACTTGTATTCACTGGAGTTCAGAAGAGTGAGAGGGGACCTCATAGAAACGTTTAAGATTCTGACGGGTTTGGACAGGTTGGATGCAGGAAGAATGTTCCCAATGTTGGGGAAATCCAGAACCAGGGGTCACAGTCTAAGGATAAGGGGTAAGCCATTTAGGACCGAGATAAGGAGAAACTTCTTCACCCAGAGAGTGGTGAACCTGTGGAATTCTCTACCACAGGAAGTAGTTGAGGCCAATTCACTAAATATATTCAAAAGGGAGTTAGATGAAGTCCTTACTACTCGGGGGATCAAGGGGTATGGCGTGAAAGCAGGAAGTGGGTACTGAAGTTTCATGTTCAGCCATGAACTCGTTGAATGGCGGTGCAGGCTAGAAGGGCTGAATGGCCTGCTCCTGCACCTATTTTCTATGTTTCTATGTTTCTATGTTCCCCACCCTCCAGAATTTGGATACACCTCAACTAAGAATGTATTCATCAACCCCAGCTAATCCTTTATGTATTTCTATTAAACAGCATAATCTCTTACATGTTCATATGTAAGATCTATCAAACTGTTAAAATCTACAAATGTAAAGGAATTAATGGATAATAGATAGTCAGATGTAAAAATGTAACTTTGATTTCAGAAATCAAAGCCATATAATTCGAGTACATGGGCTTCAGTAGATAATTTAGACTTTCATTTCAGTGTAGTACTGAGGAATGGTTAAGACATTCAACCAAGGACCTATCTGCCTGCAAGGGGACATATGAGAGAGATCCAATGGCACTACAGTACTTGAAGATAAGTAGTGAGTTTTCCTGCTGGTCTGGCCAATATTTTCCTTCAATTAACAGCAGCAAAATCAGATTAACTGGTGAGTTGTCTCATTTGCAATGTCTACTTACATAACAAGTGATTAGATTTTAAAAGTAATTTGTTGGATGCAAAGCACTTTGGGATGTCTTGAGGATGTAATAACATAAGTTATATAAGTTATGCATGACGTAGCCATAGGACGACAAAAGGAGAGGGCTGCAAAACTCTGAAATAAGAGACCATACACTCTACCTTTCATCAGGAAACATTAACAAACCACGTTCCCACTATCCAGGACCCTAAACACTCCTTCCGGGCAAAACAGCAATTTACTTGTACTTCTTTCAATTTAGTATACTGTATTCACTACTCACGATGCGGAGTCCAAACGCCGATTGGGTGACCGCTTTGCTAAACACCTCCGTTCAGTCTGCAAGCATGACCCTGAGCTTCCGGTCGCTTGCCATTAATCATGCCATTCCCACTCTGACCGCTCTCTCTTCGACTGCTCACTCTGCCCTAACAAAGCTCAACATAAGCTTGAGGAACAGCACCTCATCTTTCGATTAGGCACTTTACAGCCTTCCGATTTCAGATCTTACCCTCTGCCCGCATTTTATCGGACAGCAGATGCCGGTAGTGGTTCTGCTGTTGCCATTTACACCTCCTCTAGACCCATGTTTTGTTTCTTTACTTGTCACAATACCACCCCGTTTTGCCTGGCACCTTTTGTCCTTTAATCTCTCCTGCCCTCCACGCTATCACAGACCTTTCCTTTTGTTCTTTCCTCCCCAATCGCTGCCTCTGCACTTGCTTAAAACCTGTTACATCTCGAACATTTGCCATGTTAACTTTGTTTCTTTCTCCACAGTTGCTGCCTGACCTGCTGAGTATTTCCAGCATTTTATTACATTCAATATTTGCCACTTGAGGAAGAAGTGGGACAAAGTCATGGCTGGCACAGAAACATCTTGTACAGATTCCCTCATCTCTGAACAACAACAATTTCTCGATTAATATCTTGGATGGAAAAATAACACAAAAGCCGATTCATTTTAACAGACAATTGGAATATTTCTTCACAGTTTCAAAGATAAAATGTGGTAGTTTAACATTTTACTTGATGGACTTTACCTGCTAATACAATATAAGGACAGGGAGCTGTTTATATAAAAGTCTTATTGAAGAAGTCTCACACATCTTTTCAACTGCATCAATATGTATTCCTGACGGGTAGATTCATCCACCAACAGCATACGTAGAGAATTCCAATACTAGGGTCAGCAGGCGATAATTAAACTAACTAGGGCTAGAAATTAGTTTGGAGGGTTCCTAAGGCACAAATGTCAGGCAGTCACTAAGTTTAGGGACGGAAAATTTTTAGCGACGGGAACAGCAATATTCAATTGTTGCGCCCTGGCAGTGCAGCGGAGCGCAAAGGGAGATGTTCCACACCTATCTTAGGGCACTAGGCCGGGTGAGCAACTGAAGATCCCATGCTAAAGAGTCAGCTTCGTAGCACCCTAAGAGAGGCCTCCCTGCAAGTAAAAATCGGAACAAAAAAACACAAAACAACATTCCCGATACATTACTCACCCCAAATAAAGTTACATTGAAAAAAATATATATCAATCATACTTACCTCACGCAGTTGTTCCTTCCCTTAGCCCCGCCGGGACAGCTCCGCACGCCAGCTTTCTCTGGCGGGGGCGCTACGGGTGCAGCGCAAACCAAATTTGTATCCATATCGATACCGGGGGCATTACACACCAGCGCAATGCTCCCGGGCGATACTCCTCAGCGCCGCCGGTATCGGCACACTGAATTTGCCGAGCGGCTGCACACCCTTTAACGCCCCTCGCGAGGGACACTATCAAACCAAATTTCTAGCCTCTAAACTGTTCACCGTTTACCTGTAACATGCAGCAACATAGTATAATGAGTTTCAAGTGAAAGGGAAGATTTTGATGTTATTATCTTTACTTTTAAATAAAATAATCCTGGGGCTTTCACTTTTGATTGTTAATCATTGACGCCCCCCCCCCCCCACCCCCAATGCCCCCCCCACCCCCAATGCCTCCCCATCCCTAATGCCTCCCCCACCCCCCATCCCCACCCCCAATGCTCCTCCGCCCAATGCCCCCCCTCCCTATCCTTAATGCCCCCCTATGCCCCCGCCCACCCCCAATGCTGGAAAGTGCACTCATGTATGTCGAGAGGAGAAATAGGTTTAGGGAGGGAATTCCAGAGCACAGAGCCTAGACAGCTGAAGGCACAGCCGCCAATTGTGGGGTCAAGGTTGAAGTAAGTCGGGAATGCACAAGAGGTCAGAATTGGAGGAACGCAGAGTTCTCAGAGGGGTCATTGAATCCTAGAATGGTTACAGCACAAAAGGAGGGCATTTGGCCCATCGAGCCCGTGCCGGCTCTCTGCAAGAGCACTTCAGCTAGTCCCACTCCCCCGCCCTTTCCCCCTAGCCCTGCAATTTTTTTTTTCTTTGGTGCTTATCCAACTCCCTTTTGAAAGCCACGATTGAGTCTGCCTCCACCACCCTCTCAGGCAGTGTATTCCAGATCCTAACCACTCACTGTGTAAAAAGGTTTTTCCTCATGTGGCCTTTGGTTATTCTGCTATCACCTTACCTCTGAGTCCTCTGGTTCTCGACCTTTCCGAGTTGTAAGGCTGGAGGAGATAAGGAGAGACGAGGCACAAATGTGTTGGCAGTGAACTTCATGGTTAATATATTTGTACAAAATATACTTCTCTGCCTTCTTAAAGGGCTTGCACCTTTGTTAAAATAGCAGACAAAGACGTAATTGCCAACTGAAGTTAACATGTTTTCTATTAATATCACCAGTGGAACTGAATCTATTGGCACATTGTAACTAACAGCATAATCGTAACAAAAATTATCCCCCAACATAATCATAAAACTGGAGCAGCCCAAGCAATCTACTTGTGGCAATAACAGGACTGCAAACATACGAGAGAAGTTATCAGTGAGATTTATGGCAAAACAAACTCAAGACACACTGACAACCCATTTAAACTTGGAGAGATGCACATCAAAATAGGTGACATTCTTAAACCAAAATGAATGTCTCCCGCCAGATGATTGAGACTCGAGAGATCTGCACTGTATGTACGACTGGGTGGGGCCCACCTATTTTTGGACCAGCCAAGAGTGGCACAGTAAGGCACAGGACATTGGTACGTCTGTGTACTGTGCTGACATGACGCAGGGCACGGCACTACACTTTGTTCTGGTTTTCTAATCTTTAATGCGCTATGTCTTACAGATTATTCGAAGCAAAGTAGAAATCAGTGTGCTAAACAATGAAAGAAAAATGTCAATGAAATAGCATTTCAATGCGGCTAAAGTTGGCCCTGTTTAAAGCATTCATCTTTCAGCCTATATTTTTATATCAGGTCACTGCCCCACCCCCACATTCCTTTCTCACTGTTCACTGATATATTGAAGCCTCATTTCATTGAAAGATTTATTATGAAACGTTATTGTTTTGCACATTGATTTCCAGTTCAAATGAGTAACTTTTAATATCACAATGGAAAGGTTCAGTGGGCAATTAATGTGATGCTTTGACGAGCGTAGCCAATTTATTTCCTTCCATTTGCTTTGTATGCAGCACACAATATGCAGAAGCATTTTAAAATATCAGTAAATTCTGAAGTTAACAGTGAGTGATAAGCTGCTTGAAGGCAGTGTTCAATAAACTTTAGAAAACTAGAACAAAGTGTAGCGTAATGCCCTCTGAGAAAGAAAGACTTGCATTTATATAGCACCTTTCATGACATCAGGATGTCCCAAAGCACTTTACAGCCAATGAAGTATTCTTTGAAGTGTAGTCACTGTTGTAATGTAGGAAACACAGCAGCCAATTTGCACATAACAAGCTCCCACAAACAGCAATGATGACCAGATAATCTATTTCAGTGATGTTGATTGAGGGATAAATATTGGCCAGGACACCGGGGATAACTCCCCTGCTCTTCTTCCAAATAGTGCCATCCACCTGAGAGAGCAGATGGGACCTCAGATGAACTTCTCCCAAAGGCAGCACCTCCAACAGGACAGCACTCCCTCAGCACTGCACTTGAGTGTCAGCCTAGATTTTTGTGCTTAAGTATCTGGAGTGGGACTTGAACCAACAACCTTCTGACATGGAGGCAAGAGTGCTGCTCACTGAGCCACAGCTGACACCATTACTGTTGTACTGCTGTTCTGTGTCTAGGTGTGGGACTTTTGGCTGGTCCAAAACCAGATAGGGAACGGAATTGACATACCTTAAGGATGCGATCATAGTTTCAGTTCAAATACTGGCTTTACTAATAATGTGAATTCAGAAATTGACGGACATATTAATCACAAACTGAAACAATATTGGGAATGTGCAATGGGTCAGTCAGAGGTGTAGCATTCATGTGTTGTAATGTAGGCTTTACAACTGTAAGGCCATAACCTTCCTTTTATCTTTACTTGCCTGATGGGCACTTGCAGCATTTTCTGTTTTGATTTCCGATTTGCAGATTTTCCGTTTTATTATGTGTAAAAACTGGGTTGTCTAGTCCAGAAATGGGAAGGTGACAACCAATGTTCTGCAAGGTCATCATCATCATCATCATCATATGCAGTCCCTAAAATCGAGGAAGACTTGCTTCCACTCTAAAAGTGAGTTCTCAGGTGACTGTACAGTCCAATACAGGAATTACAATCTCTGTCACAGGTGGGACAGACAAACGCTGAAGGAAAGGGTGGGTGAGGAGTCTGGTTTGCCGTACGCTCCTTCCGCTGCCTGCGCTTGGTTTCTGCTTGCTCTCAGCGGCGAGACTCAAGGTGCTCAGCGCCCTCTAGGATGCTCTTCCTCCACTTAGGGTGCTCTTCCTCCACTTAGGGCCGGGGATTCCCAGGTGCCGGTGGGGATGTTGCATTTTATCAAGGAGGCTTTGAGGGTGTCCTTGAAACGGTTCCTCTGCCCACCTTTGGCTCATTTGCTGTGTAGGAGTTCCGAGTAGAGCGCTTGCTTTGGGAGTCTTGTGTCGGGCATGTGGACAATGTGGCCCGCCCAACGGAGCTGGTCGAGTGTGGTCAGTGCTTCGATGCTGGGGATGTTGGCCTGCTCGAGAACACTTACGTTGGTGCGTCTGTCCTCCCAGGGGATTTGCAGGATCTTGCGGATATATCATTGGTGGTATTTCTCCAGCGATTTGAGGTGCAAGGTACCACGCAGGCTGCTCACAAGCTTTTCCATTTGGAAATATCGCGCATGCGTAGAAATTTAAAGGGACCGCGCTTTGAAGTAAACAGGCCACGCACCACAAACCGCAGCCAGCTTAAAGGGAACATCAGTGGCAACCCGATCTGCTGCACTGGGTTTTGAGATATGGATATGCAGCTAAATCACACACGCAGAGCACCTAATCTTATCCGTGTCATAAAGACGGGGCACTCTTCAGTAATGGGGTGTCCCCCACAGGGAGACCAAAGGGGCAAATGGACTCCTGTTCCACTCTCCTATTGCCTGGCTCAGGGGCTCAGCCTGGGGAAAGTAATGAGGTAGAGAAAATGAAAACAGATTTTTTGAAAAATGTATATATTAACAAGCTCGCAATTACACACCTCATTTGTTAAGTGAAATTATAATGAAAAGATGGCATCTTTCATGACCTCGGGATGTCCCAAAGCACTTTACAGCCAATGAAGTACTTTTGAACTGCATTCATTGTTGTAATGTAGGAAATGCTGTATGCCAGTGAAATAGAATGGCATTCGCTATGAATACATCTTTGGCGTTTGTGATATAACTCTGGGTAATTATTGCATGATTGTGTATACAACAGAAACAAAATGGATACAATTCATGATGGCACATTAAAGCACTTAAAGAAAAGTAATGTAAGAGAAACAGCTTTGTGTTTACATAGCAATGAATGGAGAAAGTAACGTAGAGATCACATTTCCTGTCAGATGTATCAGCTTGCAGGTAAGTGTTGTTTAAAGAAAAACAGTAAGGCCACTTTTGCACTCCTTGTGCATGCTGGGAGTGCAGATGGGGCAATTCTGTACCGCTCGCCCATCAATTACCTTCCATGCATTTTATTGGTCATAAAATCACTGAGTGGGGAAGCTCAATTTCTTGACATGATCTCCTGGCATATGCCAAGAGGCAAACTGAATATGTGGAGTACAGTACAGCATTAGACTCAATATATCACAGGAACAAGAGCAGGCCATTCAGCCCCTCGAACCTGTTCCGCCATTGAATCAGATCACGACTGATCTGTACCTCAATTCCATTTACCTGCCTTAGCTCCATATCCCTCACCTAACCAAAATTTATCGATCTCAGTCTTGAAAGCTCCAATTGTCCCAGTATCCACAGTCTTTTGGGGAAGAGAATGCTAGATTTCTGCTTCCCTTTGCGTGAAAAATGCTTTCTGATTTTCCTCCTGAATAGCCGAGCACTAACTTTTTGTCCCCTTGTTCTTGATTCCCCCACCAGAGGTAACAGTTTCTCTCTATGTACCCTATTGAGTCCTCTTAACATTTTAAACACCACAATCAGATCACCCCCTCCATCTTCTAATCTTGAAAAACATATATCCAAAGAATGTAAATGGATGTTTAAAAAAAAGTTTTTAATGGCTGCTAGGAAAATGCCTCTTTCATGAAAGAAGGAAGTTCCTTTCTTATGGAACTGTTTCAGCTTCCATAATGGGTCAGTGAGTAAAGGGGGCATCACGAGTGAGGCTGACTAATACCAATGAAAAGGGCCCCAGCCTTGTCCCTAGTCTCTGGTGAGTTAGCTGGTCCTGGCTAGACTAGCAGTATGGCTGCTGTAATTGGCCTCAGTACTCTGGGCCAGAGAAGGGACAGATCAGTTGCGGCTCCTGCTCCTAATCGCGGTGACCCATGACTAAAAAGTGCGCGTGTATCTAGCTTTTGGCTGACAACAGGATCAGCTGTGATGCACCCGGTGATTTGGTGCTGCGCATTCTCAGCTCATACGCAAAGAAAGGTCACGTGGGCAAGGTTACTGGAGGACAACCAGTGCACCCCAACACAAAGCATTGCCTTGCATGGAGAAGAAGAGGGGCGGGGCAGTTAAAAAGAAAAGAAAGACTTGGATGCCTTTCATGACCACCGGACGTCTCAAATTGCTTTACAGTCAATGAAGCACTTTTGGAGTGTGGTCACTGTTGTAATGTGGGAAACACGGCAGCCAATTTGCGCACAACAAGCTCCCACAAACAGCAATGTGATAATGAGCAGATAATCTGTTTTTTTGTTATGTTGATTGAGGGATAAACATTGGCCAAACACTGGGGAGAACTCCCCAGCTCTTCGAAATAGTGCCCTGGGATCTTTTACGTCCACCTGAAAGAGCAGACAGGGTCTCGGTTTACCAAGTCCACATCAGTAAATACGGTATGGAGATGATACGATTGTCTCATTGAATTATATAGCCTACAGTCCCTCAATATATTCTAAAAAAAAATCAATGTAAAGACCTATAATTGCTTTCATCGATTGCGTGGAATATACATGGAAAATCAAGCAACTTGAGTTGTCCGTGTTGGCCAAGGCAATGGTGTATTTAATGAACAAATCTGTAAAGTATGCACTTGTGGTTTGTAGAGCTGTTGAGTTGGGAGTGGCTTAGCCAGTCACGTGATGTTCACAAGCCTCAATAAAACCCCAGCCAGTTCTGGGGCTCCTCTATGAGGCAGGTGGTTGTGAGCCCGGTGGATGAAGTGGTAATGTGTAGTGTGATTGTTAAACCTTTGTTAATAAACCAACTAGCTCTTAATAGCAATGTGTTGCTATGAATTCTTAGGCAAAGAACCCATAAAGCAAATACATTACACAATCCATACTAGAAAACTGTCAGTTGAAGAAATAAAATAAAATCCTTTAAGAATGTCCAAGTCTTTTTAAGAAATGGACTAGAACACTGAATAACACTTTAAATACACACCTTGCCTCAAATGTAAAACAAGACCTCAAACATATTTAGCTCCCCATCTTTATCTGTTATTCTCTCTCACTCGTTCCTTTTGTCAGTCCGGTGGCGTGTCTTCCTTTTTCCATGCTGGTGAAGGGCCTTTACCCCAAATATTGACTTCTTTTGCCACTTTTCAGACACAATTTGTGTATTTCCAGCATTTTTCTGCCCTTATTTCAGATTTCCAACATTTGCAGCCTCAGCTGAGTTTCACAAGGACTGGAACCAACATGAAGTGCCCCTGTTGTGAGGTGTCCACTGGGTATTTTCCCCCATGTAATAATATCCACACTGACAGCACAGTCTGCGTCTCTGTGTGTTTACACTGATGCTGACCTGTTGTTGAAAGAACAGGATTGTGCAGCACACTATTTTCAGATTTGTTTTTGTCTTCGAATCCGCATTGAGTGATTTGAAAATTGGCAAGTAATTGTCGAGCAGATACTCAAGTCCAGCAACACAACCACACAGTACCTGAGTTGGTTTCCAATGGGAGTCCATTCCTGTTCAAGGAGCATTCCAGCTTGAGAACGCAACACAGTAGCCTTTGTGCAGGCCAGCGTGATACTGTTTCACCGCCACGCTAAACACCTCCCGCTATTCTGTCCCAGGTTTGAGGGCACTGCAAATGTTGTGGGAAATCATAAAGCAAACACACACACATATCCCCAGCTGCATCGCCAGCAACGTCACATGTGCATCAAAAGTGAACTTTCTCCACCCCAGCAGCCAGGCTAACTGCAGCAATTTTGGGCAAACAATTGATTCGGTTCCTTTGTGGACTGGCCGTTGTGTCAGCTTGACCCTGCGACTGATTTGGAGCTTGGGAGGGGAGGACATTATTAAAAAATTAAATTGTGAGACTGATGTGGATCAATATTGGATGGAACAAACCGGCTCTTCCAGCTCTCCCCCAACTCTTAAAACGAATCTGGTGCACATTTTATCACAACTTATTGCAGACAATGTCCACTGTCTATCAAATGCCACAAAAGCTGCACAAGAACCACGCAATTATTAAACAAAAATAGAGTGGAGGAGGAGAAAGGAAAGGCTTACTTGAGTTTGCAGCAGCGCTATTTCCCTGTCGACAAGTCCAAACTCCGTCTTTTATTAGCGTGGTTAGATTTCCAGCGAGGCGCCGGTCACGACTGAGCGCTCAGTCTGTACACAGCAACAAAGTGCTGGTTGGCAGGTGAAATTCCACTGCTGATATTTCATCTTGACGACCCAGTGGAGTTCAATCCCAGCGCAGTCTGTGTATCAATCCCTGCCCAGGTCCCCCAGCATATCCCCTCCCCACTCCCTTTTATTATTCCCCCCTACTAACTGACGAACTAACTTTGCTGTTTAATGTGAGCCGACTTGGAGAACTTCGCCCGATTCCATTCCTCCGCTCTGCGTTCGAGATCTTGGCAGCTTTTCATTGGCACCGCCCCTAACCCCGCTCTAAACAAAGGAGGGGCCCGAAACCAAGGAGATGGGACGCTAACTTCTGCCAAGGCACCAATAACCAGAGAGCCTGGGCGGAGCTTGGCTGTGGGTACTTGGCATAGTTCAGGGAGGGTTGTTCAAAGTCCCCAAAACAGATGCATTTGAGGGCAGGCGACTAACAAAACAGGCGGAGTCCCTAATAGATCACAAGATCAGACCGTCTCACTTTTCTTTGGGAAATACCACTCGATATGCATTTTACCTATTTATTTATTGTCTTCGATTTTGAAGGTGATTGCTTCTTCCCTTCCCAGCTGACATCCTGATAAAACAAACACACTCAGTAAATGCCAACTGAGTCTCATCGTCATCATCATAAGCAGTCCCTCGGAATCGAGGAAGACTTGCTTCCACTCTTAACATGAGTTCTTAGGTGGCTGAACAGTCCAATACAAGAAACACAGTCTCGGTCACAGGTGGGACAGATAGTCGTTGACGGTAAGGGTGGTTGGGACTGGTTTGACACATGCTCCTTCCGCTGTCTGCGCTTGATCTCTGCATGTTCTCGGCGACTATACTCTAGGAGCTCAGTGCCCTCCCGGATGCACTTTCTCCACTTAGGGCGGTCTTTGGCCAGGGACTCCCAGGTGTCGGTGGGGATGTTGCACTTTATCAGGCAGAGAACACTGTACTTCAGTTCAAGCTGCACACCCTAAAGGCTCCCCTGGGTGTTCCCTTTACCCATGCCTACATTTGTTTGACCAATTAAAAGTGATGCTGCAATAAAAGCAGAAAATGTTGGAAAACACACAGCCGGTCAAGGCTGCATTTGTGGAGAGAGAGAGACACAGAGTTAACGGGCTGAACTTTCCATGATGGTAGCGGACGCGATTGGTGGCGGGTCGGGTGGGAAAATTGTTTTTTTGACAACAGGTCAGGAACCCGCTGTTATTTCATTCCCACCAACCTTTCCCCCAGGCGTGTCTGTAGCCAGGCGAGGAGCCAACCTGACCTGCAACAGCGGGGGACCCAATTGAAATCATTATGAGGTACTTTAAAGCGTCTTTTCCCCCCTACTTTTTAAATTTCTCCGCATGGCCATGGGATTCACACAGCTCGGGAACCACGTCTGTCAACCTGAGGTGGGAGTTCCGTGGCCATTGCTCCAGCTGATTACTTGATGTCATGGAAAACAAACCAAATTAGAAACATGTTGATTACATCAACTAACAGATTGATGGAGAATCTGTTCTACTTGAAAAGCTACTGGTAAATGTTACTTTTTCACTGCCCATTCACGGCTGTTGCCTTCCAACTCAACAGTAATTGCATAATGAATTGATCTGCACTATAAAAAATGACATGCCATTTAAATAAATGTCTGTTTTGTTTCTGGTCAGGTTTTTCTCACAGTATTCTGTGATTGACCACTTACACGTTAAATCAAGTCATCAACCGTAACAATTTCATTCTCATCACTCATTCCACTGGTTCAATTTGCTTTCAGTTCCTGAATATGATGAATTTAATTTTTCAGTCTGAGACTTTAGGGCGAATTGCTGCAGAGGTTATCTCACTTGTCCGTTGTTAAACTTCATCGGAAGAGCTGCAGAAATCCCAGAAACACATTGTAAGCACCACTTATACTAATTATGTGGGATTCCGCAGCTGTTCTACTGTACTTGCATAAGATTTCAAATCCACCCCTTTACAATTACATTTAAAATCTGCTTAATTTTATGTATTACCTATACACACTTCTTTTATTTGTACCAGTTACTGACAAAAAAATATAGATTTTTGACTAAAGCACCAATATCTTTACAATTAATGTACTTTTTGCATTATGTTCTTGATCGTATTTGTAGATGGAGTCATATTACTTAATGATAATTTTACTGAAATATTTCTTTGTCACTCATTTATAACTTTTATTATATGATTGTACTGTAAAGGTTCAACACCCACTCTATGAGATTGAACTTAAAATGTAATGTGAGCAGGGTCCCTTTAAGGATCCCAGCTTAAATCATGTCATCAATGATGTCACCAGACTTGCTCCATCTCATTGGGCCGGGTAACATGCTGGCGGGCTTAATAGTCCCCATTAAGGTAAGTTCATTTTCTACAGCGGGATGGAGCCAGCAGCGGGGTCACGACCCGCCATGGACTCCAGCCGCACCGGTCCCACCAAGGCAAGGAAAATTCCGACCAATGTTGCAGGTCGGGTACGGTAGCATAGTGGTTATGTTAGTGGACTAGTAGGCCTGGACTAATGATCTGGTGACATGAGTTCAAATCCCAAATTCAATGAAATAAATCTGGAGTATAAAGCCAGTATTGACCATGAAACCATGGGTTTGTTGTACATACCCATCCGGTTCACTTGTGTCCTTTAGGAAAGGTCTCTATGTGATTCCAAACCCACAGCAATGTGGTTGACTATTAACTGCCCTCTGAAATGGCCCAGCAAACCACTCTGTGGTATTCAAGAAGGCAGCACACCACCAGCTTCTTGAGAACAATTAGGGATGGACAATAAATGCTGGCCTTGCCAGTGATGCCCACACCTTGTGAATGAGTAATATAAAAAAAGGTTGCTGACCTTTCATCATGAGTGTTGCCTGAGCATCAGCAGCAGAAAAATAACAAATCTACATGTGCCCCCTTTATGTTTAGGAGGCACAACTCATAGAAACAGAACAAGAAGAAATTAGTAATCTAAATCATAATATTGTTGGCCGTGTCCACCATGCAGAGCCCATTGCTCAGGAAAGACCTCAAGTGTTCCAATAGACACTCCATTCACCCTCTCCAGGGTCACCCAGGTACAGACAAGACCGTGGAAGAGAAGCAGACAGCCAGAGCGACCTTGCCCATGACCCTAGACCTGTAAATAGCCATCTTTGCCACACCCCCCCCCCACCCCCAGGAGGAGACCCATGAGAAGTTCCGGCCTATTTACAGATGCTGACTGACTTGCTGTGCACTGCCTGAATTTTTTGGTATTATTTGTCTTCATTCAGTGGCCAGCTAAGACTGTAGCTATACTGCCACTTTTGGGGAAAGTGGAGGGCTTTTGGTTGTGCACTCATCAAGAGGGCAGCATAAATCAGATGTCAAGTCCTGATCTGACACCCAGTAAAGCTGAGACCCTAGCAGGAGGCTGGCTCACACTATTGGGACTTTGTACTGAGTGCAGTATAACTCAATGCCCAGTATGAGACTGGGTTTCATCATCATAGGCAGTCCCTCGGAATCAAGGAGGACTTGCTTCCACTTCCAAAGTGAGTTCTTTGGTGGCTGAATAGTCCGACAGGTGGGACAGACATTCGTCGGGGGAAGGGGTCGGTGGGGCTTGTTTGCCACACGCTCCTTCCGCTGCCTGCGCCTGGCCTCTTCATGCTCTTTGCATCGAGCCTCAAAGAGCTCAACGCCCTCCCGGATGCACTTTCTCCACCTCGGGCGGTCTGCGGCCAGGGTCTCCCAGGTGTCAGTGGTGATGTTGCACTTTTCCAGGGAGGCTTTGAGGGTGACCTTATAACATTTCCACTGCCCTCCTTTGGCTCGTTTACCATGAAGGAACTCCGCATAAAACATTTGCTTAGGGAGTCTCGTATCTGGCTCCCTAAGCAAATGCTTTATGCGGAGCTCCAACATGGTAAACGAGCCAAAGGAGGACAGCGTACTATGTGGTCTGCCCAGCGAAGCTGATCGAGTGTGGTCAGTGCTTCAATACTGGGGATGTTAGCCTGATCGAGGACATTGATGTTGGTGCACCTGTCGTCCCAGGAGATTTGCAGGATCTTGTGGAGACATCATTGGTGATATATCTCCAGCGACTTGAGGTGTCTTCTGTACATCGTCCATACCTCAGACCCATACAGGAGGGCGGGTATTACTACAGCCCTGTAGACCATGAGTTTGGTGGTAGATTTGAGGGCCTGGTCTTCAAACACTCTTTTCCTCAGGCGGCCGAAGGCTGCGATGGCGCACTGGAGGCGATGCTAAATCTCTGCATCTATGTCTGCCTTTGTTGATAAGAGGCTCCCGAGATATGGGAAATGGTCCACGTTGTCCAGGGCCGCGCCGTGGATCTTGATGATTGGAGGGCAGTGCTGTGTGGCGATGAGAGGCTGGTGAAGGACCTTTGTCTTACGGATGTTAAGCGTAAGGCCCATGCTTTCATATGCCTCAGTGAATACATTGACTATATGCTGGAGTTCAGCCTCTGAATGTGCACAAACGCAGGCATCGTCCGCGTACTGCAGCTCAATGACAGAGGTTGGGGTGATCTTGGACCTGGCCTGGAGGTGGCGTAGGTTAAACAGCCTCCCACTAGTTCTGTAGTTTAATTCCACTCCAGAGGGGAGCTTGTTGATTGTGAGGTGGAGCATGGCGATGAGGAAGATTGAGAAGAGGGTTGGAGCGATAACACAACCCTGTTTGACCCCGGTCCGGACGTGGATTGGATCTGTAATGGATCCGTTGGTAAGGATCACGGCCTGCATGTCATCGTGAAGCAGGCGAAGGATGTTGACAAACGGAGGAGGACGCTCCATAGACCCTCACGGTTGACAGTGTCAAAGGCCTTTGTAAGATCGAAAAAGACCATGCCTAAGGGCTGGCGCTGCTCCCTGCAT
Source organism: Pristiophorus japonicus (assembly GCF_044704955.1). Classification (NCBI taxonomy): domain Eukaryota; kingdom Metazoa; phylum Chordata; class Chondrichthyes; family Pristiophoridae; genus Pristiophorus; species Pristiophorus japonicus. Next base: position 23,171,233 of record NC_091998.1, on the reverse strand, counting down.
TTTTCCTGCAACTGGCACGCTGCAAAGATCATGTCTGTTGTGCCCCGTAGGGGACGAAATCCGCATTGTGATTCCGGGAGGAGCTCCTCGGCCACAGGGAGAAGACGATTGACCAATGCTTGGGTGGTTTGTTGAACCCATAATATATTAAAAAAATAAAGTCGTCAAGGAAACAGAGCTCAAGGAATGCATGTGCAGAACTCCTTCCCTGACAGCAAAGCCGCAAGTCACAGGCAGGGACAGCATGCTGTATAACTCCGATCTTGCTGGCTGTATTTACACTCTCAGACTGGGTTTCCTTTCCTACTACATGAGGTCTGTTAGTATGTAAATGGTTACAAAAGTTGAACAGTCACTTTAAAGCTGTAATTGCGATAATCCATCATATCAACTTTGAACTTCAAGTAGGATGACACGTGCGACAAAGAAATAAGGGGGACCTCCTGCAAAGAGGGAAATTTATAGGCACTGATTCCCTAAGATTACTGAGTTAGATTATGGTGTTTAGCTGACCATCTGAACACATTTTAAACCCAGTTTTCCAGATCGGGACCTGATACTTTTTGACCAGAGAGAACATTTAGCTTAATTTTTTTTTAACTGCTTCCTTAAGGCTTTTGCTTGTGGAAATAATTTCTCTTTTCCAATGATTAGGACTGTCTACTTTTCCTCATCCTAGCTCAGTATCACTGAAGTCCATCATAGCTTCCCTGCCAGGGATGGACTGGCCTCATGGGAAATCAGGACACTCACCAAGTGCCATAGCTCTATGTCCTCTCTGCACCCTCTCCAGTGCCTCTGTATCCTTTTTATAATATGGCGACCAGAACTGAACGCAGTACTCTAAGTGTGGTCTAACCAAGGTTCGATACAGGTTTAGCATAACATCCCTACTTTTCAATTCTATACCTCTAGTGCTTGGTTTGCTTTTTTTTTTACAGCCTTTTTAAAATTCACCCTACTCTCTCTTATTGCTCCCTGCAGCAATCACAGACAATGAGAGTACTTCTAATTCCACAGTGGGAAACTTGCATATATATCATCATTTCGCCAACCTGAAGTACTGGCCAAACAAACTTGATTTGATGAGCTTTTAATTACAAGCAGTCTCATTAGCAGAGGCAGGCTACATCCATTTGAAATTAACAGACAGTATTTGAGTATTTAGCTCACTTACGATCTGAAATGCACTGCCTGAAAGGGTGATAGAAGCACTATCAATAATAACTTTCAAAAGGAACTTGGAGGAATACTTGAAGTGGAAACATTTGCAGGAAAATGGGGAAAGAACAGGGGAAGTGAGACTAATTGGATAGCTCTTTCAAAGTGCTGGCACAGGCACGATGGGCCGAATGGCCTCCTTCTATGCAGCATCATTTTATGGTTCTATGATTGGTTGATTATGGTTGACGAATGATTCCAATAGGCCTGATTTATTGGCGCCTCCTTCTTCTGTGAGAAGCCCGAGCCCGTTCTATATTTGAAATGAACAGTAAAACCTAATTAAAAACATCATGTGCACGACTTGTAATAAATTTAACAAATAATTGGCTCAAGGGAAGAAATCTACACTTTCAGTACAATTACTAATTTTTAACGGAATGATATATTTTTCTGAAGCCTGATAGAACTGCACTGTGTTTTTTCAAATATAATTTTAATATACTTTTAGCTTCCCTCAGGGTAATATTGGATAATTTTTTAATGGGTTAGGATACCAATAACTGAACCCTGCTGATGTACCTTGAGAGACACCACATAGAGTCTATTGTATCTGTTGCCGAACCACGTGTTGCCTTGGAAACGGGTCAAGCAGCACCTGAGTGGAGATGCACAGCAGGAGTCTACTCAGACCAGCCAAAATTCAAATGGCAGTTGTTGTGGCAGAGTCCCAGGTGTTCTGCTCCGCACTCGTTTCTTTTAAGTATGTATTTTATCCACAAATACATTTGCAGTAGAATGAGAAGCTGGACAATATGAGTGTTCGGGCTGCCAACAATGCCACATTAAGGAATATGGGGGGCAAAATTGCCCCTTTTTATAGCCCCGTTAGCGCCTCCAGGGAAGGCGCAACCGCGATGACGTCATCCACGTGCGCGGCGACCCGTCACCGCCCCGTGGGCCACGTGGCTAGCGCGAGCGGAATGTCAACGGGGCATCCGCTCTCGGGGCGCTCCTTAAAGAGGAGGCCGTCAGCACCCCGGGCTGCCATCTTTTTTTGTCTGTCGACTCTCGGGTCGGCTCAACGATGGCGGCCCCAGCCTGGACCACTCCGCCATCGTGCAGCCCGGCACTCCGTCTTGGGTGCGAGATTGTGTGCGAGATTGCGCTCCGCTATCTTTGAGGGGCGGTAAGGGCAATTCCGTGGCGGGGCAGGACTTCTGCGGCGGGCGCTAAAAGCTCCGGCCCCAGACAGTTAGCACCTCCAACCGGGGTGCAGGGAAATTTCGCCCCGATAGTTCCTTTAAAATTAACAAACAATTGCAAGGCATGGGCTGCAGATTCTTTTGAATAATTCGGAGAAGAAAAGAGCTGTGGCAGGCTCAGCTGTTACCATAGCAACAAGTAAAAGATGGCAGCCAAGATGCAAGTCCACGTGATTGTTGCAATATGGTGCTTTTTTTTTTGGCAGTGTTTAAAAGTATCATCTTTGGGTAAAGTCCTTTAAACAATAGCAATGTTTGCTAGAGCACTACAATAACAGCAGTGTGATTCCTCTCGAACACAGGAAGGCTTTCCATCAGAGTGAGCTAAATCGCATGACCTGGTTTCATACTGCTGCTCTCAGCTTACCATCCAGCACCTGCCAATTTCGCCAGGCACTCTGACAACTTCATGAGTTCTCCAGCAATCCAGCAAGCCAAGCCAAACTTACAATACGCAGAGACAGGCCTGTAAATTTAGCCACACAGCTTCCGTTTCTCAGGCGCTAACCGACCTACTAAGCAACCAATATGGCGGCAGGAAGTGCGTGCACCTTTCCGGCCGGAGGTCGCCGCCCGCCAAGAAAAGAAAAATGATCGTGCAATGCCCAAGCCTGAAACAGGCGTTAAGCAAATATGCAAATAAGGAGCCTAACATCTAATCACATCGAGACTACAGCACAGAAATGAACCAATTGGACCGAAAGTCCTGCTTCCATGTTATAAATTTTATGTACTTCATTAAACACGACCCTCCCTTTATTCCAGTGCTGGATGAGCAACAATTTCCTCCAACTGAATATTGGGACGATAGAAGCCCATTGTCTTTAGGCCCCGCTACAAACTCCATCTCTCTCCCCGGCCACTGTTAGAGGCAGGACCAGGCTATTCACAAACTTGCCATCCTATTTGACTCTGAGATGAGCTTCCGGCCCCATAACTTCCACCTCCGTAACATCGTCCGTCTCCACCCTAGCCTCAGCTCATCTGCTGCTGAAACCCTCCTCCATACCGTTGTTACTTCGCTGTTACTTGAAAGGCTGCATTAGAGGGAGCAGCGTGCGGCCCAGCCCGGCCCGGAAATCGGCGCGGTCCCGGCCTGCAAGACCATCAGCAGGCCGGGGCCATCAGAGAGAGCAGCGTGCGGCAGCTGTGAAGCCAGGTCGCTGACTGCAGTGAAGCCAGGTCGCTGACTGCAGTGCGGGCAGGCACAGCAGGAGGGGCGAAGGAGCGGCAAGAGTTTGTAGAAGGAAGTGACTGGGGCCCAGGAGAGCCGTGAGTCTGGGGCCCAGAAGAGGCGAGGGCCCAGGGGCAGCACAGGCCAGCCCACACTGCGATATGTGTGCGCGCTCGGTCCGTGCAGCAGAGCTGGTCTCCAGTCGTCTTGGATAATCCTTGCCACTGGACCAAGACCTAGCTCTTTCAAGCCCGTGTGGTGGCTGGTGTGCAACGGCCACCCCACGTTAAAAAAATCCATGCACAGGCATCTTCCACCCTTCAGGATGTAGTTCGGGACCTGGAATATTAGGTCCTTCATTGAAACATCTGCGAACTCATCCCTTTTTGGCATGGAAGCAAGTCATCCTCGCTTCGAGGGACTGGCTATGATGATTTCGAGACTTGGCTATTCCAACGCACTCCTGACGGCCTCCCACCCTCTGTAAACTTCAGCTTATCTTTTCTGTTTGAGGCCCCCACTGCATGATGCTCCTGCTCTATGCAAGACTTTCTCAAAACACTTTGTCTGGCTATCTTTCCATCAGCTTTCAAAAGCCTCCTAAAAACCCACTTCTTTGACCATGTTTCAGTCTCCTCTCTAAATGCACTTCTTTTCTTGCTCGGTGTCCTAATCAAAGTCATTTTTTGTCGTGAGCAGCACTGTATAAGTGCAAGTTTGTAGTGGTGCCCTTCATGGTTGAATAACATAAGAACATAAGAAATAGGAGCAGGAGTAGGCCATTTGGTCCCTCGAGCCTGCTCCGCCATTCATTAAGATCATGGCTGACCTGATCTTGGCCTCAACTCCACTTCCTCGCCTGCTTCCCATAACCTTTGACTGCCTTATTGTTCGAAAATCTGTCTATCTCCACCTTAAATATATTCAACGACCTAGCCTCCACAGCTGTCTGGGGCAGAGAATTCTACAGATTCACGACCCCCTGAGAGAAGAAATTCCTCCTCATTTCCATTTTAAATGGGCGACCCTTCATTCTGAGACCATGCCCCTAGTTCTAGCTTCCATCAGAGGGGAAACATCCTCTCTGCAACTACTCTGTCAAATCTCCTCAGAATAGGCAGTCAACATTCGCTGTCAAGGCTCCTACATGAAGAATGACCATATTGCCGCAGCCTGTAAAACAGCCTGAGTGCCTTAAGTATTCAAAGGGATAAATAATTCAGTTAAACAAGGAGAGCAATGCGTGTCCTACAAAGACAAGCCGACTTCACCAGTGGCTTTATTTCCTTTTACTTGCGTTAGTCATTCTAATTGTTATGTACTGTTGCTACGCTCTGTTTATACAGCTTGTTTAGTTACAACTGCTTTGATGATATTTAAAATAGGGTACTGCATTTTTCCAGACTTCATCCAACGATTATAATTATATGTATCTGTGTTGTCTCCTGCACTGTGTGGTGTCAGCTGATTTCCCTGGGGCAGGAACCCATTGTAAACAAGCTTTCAAGCTTTATTGGGATATCCTGCCGCAATACCTTTAATAATTTTTAAGCGTTTAATTACTATAATAAGCATTATGTGCTTCAGATCTCCTTGCTTTGATTCTTCAGTCGGCAATTTTCAAAGGAATACTGGGTTGTTCGCATGGCTTTAATACTGCGACAATCACATTTGATAAATTCTCCAAGTGCTACCACTGAAAATGAGAATTGTTGGATGCCAGAAATCAACCGTGCAAAATGTTAACTCACCTGAGCCGGTGGAAAAATCACTTCAGCTTAATTTCTGATCCATTTCCAGTTACCTTGCTCACAAGGACACAGCAGCCTCGTGTACTATATGTGCTCACGTCTTACAGAATGTCAAGATATGCAAAGTAAATATGCAAAGTATCTGGTTTAGTCGACATGGATATTTCTGAGCAAATCCAATTCTTAGATAGAGTAGTCGAGGAGTGTGAGCCTTTGGCTACGTCACAGGAGGAAGGGTTTAAGTCCCATTGCATACAATCCCAGTTGGCAGAGATTAGAATATGAGCCCCTATTTTTGGCATCATTGGGTGCCAATCTTTTGGCGGCCAGCGATTTTTTTTTGCCGGAGATGGTCATTTTTCATTTTTGCCCAAACTTTTGGCACCGGCGCCAACTATCAGCGCCAGAGTTTTTGGCGCCAGATATTTTGGCGCTGGTGTACGTTAAAAAGTGATTCCGCACCATTTCTGGCCATTAAGGCCATTCTCCCCACCACCGATTTAAAAAAATGTCGCACAGAGATATTAGAGCCCGTTTGGAAAAAACCTACCTTCACTTTAATGAAATCAGTGCTGGCCCACTTCTATCCCTGGCCAAAGGTCCTCCACGCCTATCTGAACAAATAACTGCAGGTAAAAGCAAACCAGGCAAAATAAAACTTACAGACAAGCCTTTTCCATGGATGAGCAAACTACAAGCAAATTTCAAAAAAATCTTCCAGAATAGCTTTTTCCCTCGAAGTCCAAACTCCAGGCAAATTTCAAAAGATACTTCCAGGCACATCAAAACATCCAGAGGAGCCGCTTCCCTCGAAGATCAAACCTCAGGCACAACACATCCGGTGATTGGGAGAAATTTAGAACTCAGCAGAGGAGGACAAAGGGTTTGATTAGGGCAGGGAAAATAGAGTACGAAAGGAAGCTTGCAGGGAACATTAAAACGGACTGCAAAAGCTTCTATAGATATGTAAAGAGAAAAAGATTAGTAAAGACAAACGTAGGTCCCCTGCAGTCAGAATCAGGGGAAGTCATAACGGGAAACAAAGAAATGGCAGACCAATTGAACAAGTACTTTGGTTCCGTATTCACTAAGGAGGACACAAACAACCTTCCGGATATAAAAGGCGTCAGAGGGTCTGGTAAGAAGGAGGAACTGAGGGAAATCCTTATTAGTCGGGAAATTGTGTTGGGGAAATTGATGGGATTGAAGGCCGATAAATCCCCAGGGCCTGATGGTCTGCATCCCAGAGTACTTAAGGAGGTGGCCTTAGAAATAACGGATGCATTGACAATCATTTTCCAACATCCCATAGACTCTGGATCAGTTCCTATGGAGTGGAGGGTAGCCAATGTAACCCCATTTTTAAAAAAAGGAGGGAGAGAGAAAACAGGGAATTATAGACCGGTCAGCCTGACATCGGTAGTGGGCAAAATGATGGAATCAATTATTAAGGATGTCATAGCAGCGCATTTGGAAATAGGTGACATGATAGGTCCAAGTCAGCATGGATTTGTGAAAGGGAAATCATGCTTGACAAATCTTCTGCAATTTTTTGAGGATGTTTCCAGTAGAGTGGACAAGGGAGAACCAGTTGATGTGGAGTATTTGGACTTTCAGAAGGCTTTTGACAAGGTCCCACACAAGAGATAATGTGCAAAGTTAAAGCACATGGGATTGGGGGTAGTGTGCTGACGTGGATTGAGAACTGGTTGGCAGACAGGAAGCAAAGAGTAGGAGTAAATGGGTACTTTTCAGAATGGCAGGCAGTGACTAGTGGGGTACCCAGCTGTTTACATTGTACATTAATGATTTAGACGAGGGGATTAAATGTAGTATCTCCAAATTTGCGGATGACACTAAGTTGGGTGGCAGTGTGAGCTGCGAGGAGGATGCTATGAGGCTGCAGAGTGACTTGGATAGGTTAGGTGAGTGGGCAAATGTATGGCAGATGAAGTATAATGTGGATAAATGTGAGGTTATCTACTTTGGTGGTAAAAACAGAGAGACAGACTATTATCTGAATGGTGAAAGATTAGAAAAAGGAGAGGTGCAACGAGACCTGGGTGTCATGTTACATCAGTCATTGAAGGTTGGCATGCAGGTACAGCAGGCGGTTAAGAAAGCAAATGGCATGTTGGCCTTCATAGCGAGGGGATTTGAGTACAGGGGCATGGAGGTGTTACGACAGTTGTACAGGGCCTTGGTGAGGCCACACCTGGAGTATTGTGTACAGTTTTAGTCTCCTAACTTGAGGAAGGACATTCTTGCTTTTGAGGGAGTGCAGCGAAGTTTCACCAGACTGATTCCCGGGATGGCGGGACTGACATATTAAGAAAGATTGGATCAATTGGGCTTGTATTCACTGGAGTTCAGAAGAATGAGAGGGGATTTCATAGAAACGTTTAAAATTCTGACGGGTTTAGATAGGTTAGATGCAGGAAGAATGTTCCCAATGTTGGGGAAGTCCAGAACCAGGGGTCACAGTCTAAGGATAAGGGGTAAGCCATTTAGGTCCAAGATGAGGAGAAACTTTTTCACCCAGAGAGTGGTGAACCTGTGGAATTCTCTGCCACAGAAAGTTGTTGAGGCCAATTGACTAAATATATTCAAAAAGGAGTTGGATGTCGTCCTTAATACTAGGGGGATCAAAGGGTATGGCGAGAAAGCAGGAATGGGGTACTGAAGTTGCATGTTCAGCCATGAACTCATTGAATGGCGGTGCAGGCTTGAAGGGCCGAATGGCCTACTCCTGCACCTATTTTCTATGTTTCTATGTTTCTATCATAACTTTTCCTTCATAGAAAAAACTCCAGCCTTTTCCACGCACCCAACCCAATCTGCTGCTATCCCTGGCCAATGGTCCTCCACACAAGACTGTGCAACAAACTCCAGGCACATTGGAAAGGATCACTGCATTATATTAAAGACTGGACATTGATTTTTGTTTTTAATTGTCTCCCTTACATTTGTAATGTTTATCTCAGTTTGCATTTGAAGACAGTGTTGCAATGTGTCGGTTGACCTGAATAAACAATAATATATTTTAAGGGATATTTTATTCCTGTAAAAATATTATTATCCATTAGAATAGGGTCGATCAACCAGATAAGTATGTTTACTATCTTGTATTGAAGCCTGCCTAATGACAACTTGATTCCCAATCAGATGTTCTTACCGATTAAACATAATAATTGATTGATTGGTGTAGACCTTATTAGAATCTCTAAAATGTCTGGACTCTCTGTAGTAGTTAATGCAAAGAGCCTGGTCACATATGAATTGATTATAATACTTGGGTGAAAAATTGAATCCCGCCAAAACGAGTCTGTTTGTTTGTGCCACCAGGCTCCTATCATTCATTAACTGCCTCAAATTGGGTTACATTTGAAAATCCTGGCTTTACAAGATTACCTACTAGTACCAAGGTGTTCATGGATCTTGACTTGTTCAGGTTCACTGATACATGTACCATGGTCCTGTGTTGCATGTATCAGTGACCCAGAACATGTCCGGATCCATGAACACCTGAGTACGAGTACAGTTTATAGAACCTGTCCCTGTTTCATTTAAACTTATTGGTTACAACACCGAAGGAGGCCATTTGGCCTGTCGAATCTGTGACATAATCTAAAAAGATTTTCTAATGCTGGATTAAAAAAATAATGTACAGGATTCAGGTAAAATGTAAAAAAACAAATATGTTTATTAAACATTTGTACAGTATAGTTGTACTTAGCTCAACTTAACTTATCTTTTAACTTTAATAACTTTAATAACTTTTATACAAGCCATCTCTCCTCCCCCTAAGCACAGTGTGCCACTCCTGCCCCTGTTGCTGCCTCCACCCCTACCTGTGCCTGCTGTTGCAGACTTCTGCTTCCTCACCCCTCCTACCCCAAGGTTTTTTCTGTTTTCTTTCTGACGGCGCGTTTCGTGTTGATGGGTTGTGACAGGAACTGATCTAACAGATGTCATTGTGGAAGGCCCAGGTTCCTCTTCAAAATCTTCCTCAGCCTGTGAATCAACCCCTGATTTTGGTCTGAGGGTTAGAATGTTAGTGGCAGCAATGACAGCCTGGGTGTGCCCCCTTATTGCTGCTACTACCTCTGACATCCCCTCCCTCATGGTGTCCTGACAGTGTTGCCACCTGTAATGGCAGTCCCACAATTTCTCCCTTCGCCTCACCCATTCCTCCAGCCAGTGTTTCAGTCCCGCTAAGTCTACCCTCACCCCGCCGAAGGTTTCCAGGAACCTCGTGAGTTGGATGTTCTCCCCACTCATCCCCACGAGATGTCCTATGTTCACTGCATTCTGTGTTTCTGGTTCAGCTCTCCCTTCCTCCCTGCCGTCTCGCAGGTGTGGCTTGCTGCGACACACTGGGACCTACAGCCTCAGACGGTACACCTTGAAATGTCGTGTTGGTTGATTCGCTCAGGAAAGAGCTTGGAATCTTCGAGGGATTCCCCATCACCAATTTCAGTGTAACCATCTCAGTATCGGAGTCTTCCTACTGCTCTTCATTCTTATCTGGACTGACAGCATTCTGAACATGCTCTTCTTCTACTTCAGGTGCATCTTCTGTCTCCTCCTGATGCGCAACATCTGCAAAACATAACGGGGATGCTTGGTTAGTGGCAGGGAGGAAGGGAAGTGTAAAGTCCTGTCCCCTCAGTACAGATTCACACGAGACATGTAGTGAAGTCAAGGTCACTCTGGACCTACACCTTTATTTCACAGCTCTGGAATGCTGCACTTGCCCGAGACCTGTCCTGATATACCTGTCTCTTGCAAGTGCATCCCTGGTGGTAAGGTATGCTGGTGGTTACAGGTCATATCTTATTACAGTCATGTATAGCATGTTAGGATACAGTTATATATAATTATGTAAGATACATGACATCACCCTCCCCCAAGGTCTCATTGTCTTTATAGGTTCAGTCTCTCAGGTGGTTTACGCTCTCATGTGGAGCGTCTGAATTGTGGTTCAGTTGTTTGCCTTGGTGTCTGTTTTTCTTTGGGTGTGGTTGCTGTTGACTCGCCTGGGCTGTCTGTTGGGATTGCCCTTTCCTCAGGTTGTTCCCTCTGTCTGTCCACCAGGTGTGGTGCGAGTTCCACATTGTAGTCTGCCTCTGGTTCCGCAGTGTTGTTGGTAAATCTGCTTTTGACTTGGTCTACATGCCTCTGGCAGGTTTTGCTATTGTCCATTTGTACTACCAGTAGCCTGTTTCCAACCTTGCCCGTTACTGTCCCTGCAAGCCATTTGGGACCCCTGCCATAGTTTAGTACAAACACTTTGTCCCCTATCTCATTCCATCTCCCCCTCGAATTTCTGTCGTGGCACTCAGTCAGCTTACGGCGCTTTGCCTCAACGATTTTGTGCATGTCTGGGAGGATTAATAAGAGCCTTGTTTTTAAAGTCCTTTTCATCAACAGTTGTGCGGTGGGGATCCCAGTCAGTGAGTGCGGACGAGATCTGTATGCCAGCAGCAGTCGCGACAGGCGACCCTGCAGCGTGGGACCTTGGATTTTAAGCATGCCTTGTTTAATGATTTGCACTGCTCTCTCCACCTGGCCGTTGGAGGCCGGCCTGAACGGTGCCGTCTTGACGTGATTTATGCCGTGGTCAATTATAAAGTCTTGGAATTCTGCGCTGGTGAAGCACGGACCATTGTCACTGACCAATATGTCAGGGATTCCGTGCGTTGCAAACATGGTTGCGAGGCTCTCCACAGTGGTGGAGGTTGTGCTCGAGTTTAAAATGGTGCATTCGATCCACTTTGAAAATGCATCTACAACTATGAGGAACATTTTGCCCATGAATAAGCCCGCATAGTCTATGTGCACCCGCGACCACGGTTTGGTAGGCCAGGGCCAGGGGCTCAGTGGAGCCTCCCTGGGGGCATTGCTGAGTTGGGCACAAATGGTACACCTTCGGACGCAGAGCTCCAAGTCCGCGTCAATACCAGGCCACCAGACGTGAGATCTGGCTATGGCCTTCATGAGAACGATGCCCGGGTGCTCGCGGTGGAGCTCCCGGACAAATGTCTCTCTGCCTCGCAGAGGCATGACTACTCGGCTGCCCCACATCAGGCAGTCTGCTTGTAGTGATAGCTCATGCATGCACCTGTGAAAGGGTTTTAATTCCTCGGGGCAGGCATCGCGAGCCTCTGCCCAGTCACCGGTTAGGACACATCTTTTTTATTAAGGATAACGTGGGGTCGCTGGCCGTCCAGGCTCTGATTTGGCGAGCCATCATGAGCGAACCTGTGGACTCAAAGGCATTGATTGCCATGACTATCTCACAGTTTGAGTGTGACAGAGAGCATGGTGCTGCCGAGGACTGGTACGATTTCTTTGGTATAGGTCATTAGTGTGGTGTCGACCCTTGTGAGTTTTGGTCTGTGTCTTTAATGCAGCAACAGTTGTTCAAATTGTTGAACGCCCATGAGAGATTGACTCGCTCCCGTATCCAGCTCCATGTTGACAGATATCCCGTTGAGTAGGACCCTCATCATTATAGGAGGCATCCTGTTGTAGGAGCAGCGGCCATTGATCGTGTTGACCCGCTGTACATCAGTGTCCCGGGTACTGTCCCCACCATCTTCTGGTCCGCTTTCCGACCCATCCGATTCGTATACCAGCCGAGCTGCCGTTTTTTTGCACATGCGGGCTAAATGCCCTGTATATTCACAATTTCTGCAAACAGCCTGCTGAAATCGACATCCGCTTGATGAGTGCCCACCCCCACACCTCCAGCACAGACCTGTTCCATTGTTCAAAGAGTTCTCAAAGAATGAGCTGCGTCTGGCTGATCTCTCTTGAGCTTCTCTCAGTTTGTAGTTGATTGCTCGCATTGTGGGTTGATGAGGTGTGAACGGCCGTTCCTGTGGCCCTTGATGGCTTCTGCCTGCTGTCGAAAGCCTGTTCTCCCGGTTTTATCTGTGTGTGAGGGTAGCAGCTTGTTTAGTGCTGTGAACTTCTTGTTCCAATATTTTGTTAGTTGTCGTACCTGCATTGTAAATCAACCTCGTTTCTTCTTCCCCTACCAAGAATGTCTGTGCAACCAGTGCTGCTGCCTCTAAGGTCAGGTTCTTGGTCTCTATGAGCTTTCGGAATATGCCTGCGTGGCCTATTCCTTCAATGAAAAAGTCTCTCAGCATTTCTCTCCTCAGTTCATCGGAGAACTCACATAAACTAGCCAACCTCCGAAGTTCCGCCACGATGTCGGGTATGCTCTGGCCCACACAGCGTCTGTAGTTGTAGAACCTGTGTCTGGCCATGTGTAGGCTGCTCGCTGGCTTCAGGTCGTCTCTTACCAGTGTGCTCAATTCTTCAAACGACTTGCTTGCTGGTTTCTCGGGTGCCAACAGATCCTTCATTAAAGCGTATGTTTTCGAGTCACAGCTGGTCAAGAGATGGGCTCTTCTCTTGTCTGCCTTATCATCGCCTAACCAGTCTTTGGTTACAAAGCTTTGCTGGAGCCTTTCTATAAAGTCCTCCCAATTGTCACCCGCATTGTACTTTTCATCTGATCCGTTGTTCGCCATTCTGTGGATTCTGTAATCCCGTAACCCGTCGCCACTGTAAATTCCTGTCCCCTCAGTACAGATTCACACGAGGCATGTAGTGAAGTCAAGGTCACTCTGGACCGGCACCTTTATTTCACAGCTCTGGAATGCTGCACTTGCCTGAGACCTGTCCTTATATACCTGTCTCTTGCAAGTGCACCCCTGGTGGTAAGGTATGCTGGTGGTTACAGGTCATACCTTATTACAGTCATGTATAGCATGTTGGGATACAGTTATATATAATAATGTAAGATACATGACAGGAAGCATAGCCAGCACACGCAGTACTTAACATTTAGCCAACCCAGACTGTGCAATTTACAGGGCTTGACCTCTCTTGATAAACTGGGCCCAGCTTCCACGTTGGTGGTTGATCTTCTCCTGTGAGATTTAATCCTCTGTTCCATTACTGTTAGTTGCAGCCTCATTGCCGGACCGCCTCCAGCTTGTGACCGTTCTCGGTTGATCTGTGACACCATATTCTGCAAAGATGAAAGTAGAACTTTTTAAGAGAAAATCCTTCTGCACACACACACACACACACACACACACACACACACATGAATCACATTTACAGATGTTATTGCAGTGCATAAATATAAATATAAATGTAAATAAATTTAAATAAAATTATTACTTACAATCATTACTTGTCCGAGGTCCTGCCACTTCTTTTTGAGCTGTGCACCGCTTCTCGGGGTAATGGACATTGCATTAAACTCTATTGCAACCTGGTCCCAAACTTTTGCGAGGGCAGAGGGTTAAGTTTCTTTTGACCGAAGCTCCCTTTGTTTTCAAGAACATCCCATCTACTCTCAATGATGCATACCAGGGTTTCAATTTCATCTGCGAGAAATCTCTTGGTCCTTACAGCTTCCCCTTCCCCATCTCTGTCTCCATCTCTGACCCTTTCACCTTCTCTGCCCCTTCCCTTGCATCCATCTTTTGCTTGAAGCTGTATTTTCTATCTGCAAATCCACCTCTGACGTCAATGGGTTCTCACTGGTAATCCAGACCAGGCAGACCTGCCACTTGCAAAAATGTTTTTTTTTACAGCACAAGCGCAGTGAATGTTTTTTTTTTAAATGCATGCGCAGTGAATTTTCAGCGCACAATATAAGTTCTGCCCACCCCCCCACCCCCCAAAATGGACTCTGGTAGTGCGGCACTAAAAATAGCTTAAAGTTCGGGGAAATTGCCGGGTGAGTTTTTTGTCGCTGGCGGTGGAAAAATAAATGTACCATAAGGTAAGTGGATGCCAGAAATCTTTCTTGTGGAAAATAGGGGCCATGGTCTCTAAATACTGGGTTGACATCCAATGAGGTATTGTGTCTGATGGGTGAAGATATCCACCCCCTTTGTAAAGAGTATATAGGTCTCTTCAGTCATTGGTTACAGCCCACCTAGGAGAAGGTCATTTTAAAAATTCATTCATGGGATGTGGGCGTCGCTGGCAAGTCCAGCTTTTATTGGCCATCCCTAATTGCCCTTGAGAAGGTGGTGGTGAGCCGCCTTCTTGAACCGCTGCAGCCCGTGCAGTGAAGGTGCTCCCACAGTGCTGCTCGGGAGGGAGTTTGACCCAGCGATGATGAAAGAACGGTCGATATATTTCCAGGTCAGGATGGTGTGTAACATAGAGGGAAACTTGTAGATGATGGTGTTCCCATGCACCTGCTGCCTTTGTCCTTGTAGGGGATAGAGGTCACGGGTTTGGGAAGTGCTGCCGGAGAAGCCTTGGTGAGTTGCTGCAGTGCGTCTTATAGATGGTACACACTGCAACCACGGTGTGCCAGTGGTGGAGGGAATGAATGTTTAAGGTGGTGGATGAGGTACCAATCAAGCAGGCTGCTTTGCCCTGGATGGTGTTGAGCTTCTTGAGTATGGTTGGAGCTGCATGCATCCAGGCAAGTGGTGAGTATTCCATCACACTCCTGACTTGAGCCATGTAGATGGTAGAAAGGCTTTGGGGAGTAAGGAGGTGAGACACTCGCCACAGAATACCCAGCCTCTGACCTGCTCTTGTAGCCACAGTATTTATGTGGCTGGTCCAGTTCATCTTCTGGTCAATGGTGAGCCCCAGGTTGTTGATGGTGGGGGGATTCGGTGATGGTAATGCCATTGAATGTCAACTGGCGGTGGTTAGCCTCTCGCTTGTTGGAGATAGTCATTGCCTGGCACTTATGTGGCGCAAATGTTACTTGCCACTTATCAGCCCAAGCCTGAATGTCGTCCAAGTCTTGCTGTATGCGGGCATGGACTGCTTCATTACCTGAGGAGTTGCGAATGTCACTGAACACTGTGCAGTCATCAGCGAACATCCCAACTTCTGACCTTATGATGGAGGGAAGGTCATTGATGAGGCAGCTGAAGATGTTTGGGTCTGGACACTGCCCTAAGGAACTCCTGCAGCAATGTCCTCGGGCTGGGATGATTGACCTCCAACCACTACAGCCATCTCCTTTGTGTAAGGTATGACTCCAGCCAGTGACGAGTTTTCCCCCTGATTCCCACTTGACTTCAGTTTTACTGGGGCTCCTTGGTGCCACACTCGGTCAAATGCTGCCTTGATGTCAAGAGCAGTCACTCTTACCTCACCTCTGGAATCCAGCTCTTTTGTCCATGTTTCGATCAAAGCTGTAATTCTAAAGACAAAAACCTTGAGGAAGGCAATGGGGAACCATCTCAGCTCTTCTTCCGTAGTGAGGGGCTGAAGAATCTCACATGTGAGACTCATGTTAGGAACCGCTCTAGTAGCAGGGCATAATGGACGGACAGGCAGTTATTAATTCCCTTCATTAAACATTATATTGTGCAAAAATTCGGCTGGAGCTGGGCTTGATTTTAACTTTTGCGCAGATGACCAGCGAGCCGGCGAGTTACAGGTGCTAAACACACCTCCCAGTGCAACTCACTGGATTCAGCTGGCCCAATACTGGGCTGCCCAAAGGCCGCTGAGCTGCCAGCAAGGTAAGTCCAGGGGAAGGGGGGTAGCGCGATTAGGTGGTGGATGGGGTGGCGATGGGAAGGGAGGGAGGGAGCGACCAAGATTATTCTTGTGGGGCGCTGGGGAGCACTCCTGCTCTTCCTGGCCCTAACATAATGGTTTAAAACTTACCCTTCCCAGGCCTTTTTGGCTGGTAAAACTGTTGGAAAGCGCACAGAGCAGAATCCAGTCCGTTTTATCCTAAAATGGCAATGTGCGCCACGATTTGCATCTTAAAAGGGGCCTACCGCCTGAATCAGGCAGGCATTTCGGCCGCCCAGTGGTACGTCCCTCTTAAAGTGGCATCACACCGATCGTTGATGTTAGCGGGATGTTCAGTCAATCGACCCTATTTTGAAACCATTATCGCCCCATCAATGCCAATTAAAGTACAACAACAACTTGTATTTATATAGCACCTATAATGTCATAAAACATCCCAAGGTGCTCCACAGGAGTATTATAAGACAAAAAAAATTGATATGGAGCAGGTGACCAAAAGCTTGGTCAAAGAGATAGGTTTTAAGGAGCGTCTTAGGGAGGAAAGAGAGGTAGAGAGGTTTAGGGAGGGAGTTCTAGGGCTTAGAGTCTGGGCAACTGAAGGCATGATCACCAATAGTTAAGCGATTATAATCCAGGATGCTCAAGAGGGCAGAATTAGAGGAGCACAGACATCTCCAATTTTCCCGCACTGCCGCATTTTCCAAAGCACAGAGAGTGGCTGGTGGCGACCTTGAAGTTATCAAGCATTTGGGTCATTCTCGGGTTGGCAGCCTGTAACTAGTGGGGTGCCACAAGGATCGATGCTTGGGCCTCAGCTATTCACAATAGGCCCCTCGGCCTGCTCCACCATTCAGTAAGATCATGGCTGATCTTCTACCTCAACTCCACTTTCTTGCACTATCCCCATATCCCTTGATTGTCTTAATATCTAAAAATCTATTGATCTCTATCTTGAATATGCTGAACGACTGAGCCTCCACAGCCCTCTGGAGTAGAGAATGCCAAAGATTCACTACCCTCTGAGTGAAGACATTTCTTCTTATTCAGTTCTAAATGGACAATCCCCTGTATATGAGCATGCATCATGTAGCTAGGTTATGTTTCAATGTCTTGGTGTGGGAAACCTTTATAAAATGTCAGTGTGTCAAGAGTTTGAACTGTAACAAAGAGAGACCTGGGCTGAGATATTAGAGAGAGAGATGCAGGTTTACAATATCCATGTCAGGACGAACGGGATGAAATTGGGCTTGATAGCGCCTGTATTTTGGGCGTTATGAGGCTCCTTAAGGTTCAAAAATAGCACCCACAATGCACGCACACATTTCTGATGCGAAGTGCTCCGGACACCATACTGGTAAAGGGGGAGCACTTGCACACCTAACGTCCATCGGAAGTCTGCAGAGTGGGCAGATCAAGTCGTCAATCACTGTGCGGTGATTTGACACCAACTCTGCTATTTTAGAGTTCCACGCTCTAGCCTGCACCCTCTCTTAACCACAGCTGAACATGTGTTAAGCAGAATGAAGGGCCCCCCACCAGTGTTATTTAAAGGGATCATCAACTACTTATAGATTAGTTGCTGGTTTATTTCTTCTGGTTGTTGCTACAATTCGACACGTTTTGGGTGCTTTCCCCAGTTGCTTCAAGTTTTAAAAGTCTGCAGGAAGAGGTATGACAAGTGCTGAAGGACTTTTTGCTGACTTCAAGGCTTCTGCACAAAGCAGTTGCTCCCGGACATGGGTGCACCAGTAGGCATTCCTCTTGGAATCGAGCGTGAGCAGAGGCCATGCAGAGCATGACTAGCTGCTAGAAGACGGAGGAGGAGAAGGAGGGGGAGAAGGGCTCTCAGCCGGAGGCCATATCCTCCCAGGGTGTTCAGGGAGCAATTCTCCAACCTGAATGTCAGCGACAACCAATGTGTGAGACATCTGTGCTCCACTAAGGAGGGCTGTCACTGAAATCTACCAACTGCTGCAGCCACAAATCCAACCTCAGAGAAGGGCAAGGACCGCATTGCCAGTGGCTGTGAAGGTGACTGTGGCTCAGAACCTTTATGCCTCTGGCTCCTTCCAGGCTGCTGCAGGAGATATAAGAAATCTCGCAATTTGCAGTGCACTGCTGCATAAGGGAGGTCACTGAGACTCTCTGTGCGAAGAGAGATAACTTCATTTCATTCCCTTTTGCCAGAGGGAAGAGTAAGGGTTTGCAAAGATTGCAGGCTTCTCCATGGTGTAGGGTGCCATTGAGTGAATGCACATTGCTTTGCGTGCACCTCGTGACAACTCTGCCATGAAGCGAACCAAAAGGGATTCGTCTCCCTCAGCATGCAGGCAGCGCACCGTGCGGGTCAATGCCCGGTATCCTGGCATTCATTCTGCGGCAGTCCTCTATGCCAGCTGTATTTCAACCCGCCAAACCAAAGGATAGCTACTGCGTGACAAGCGCTATCGGCTGAGGACATGGCTCATGACACTGGTCCACGACCTACGCACATGTGCCCAGCAGACCTGCAATGAGAGCCATGCTGCCACAAGGAATCTGATAGAGCTGACCATTGGTGTCCTGAAGCAACGATTCCACTGACGGCGCCGCTCTGGAGGTGCTCTGCAGTGCTCAGCTGAGCGGGACTCAAGTTTGGTGGTGGTATGCTGCATGCTGCACAACCTTGTCATCATGAGGGAACTGCCTTTGCCACTAACTAACAGGTGAGTCGCTGAGGAGCCGGAGCATGAGGGGGAGGAGGAGAATGAGGAAGGGAAGCTGCCACCTAAACAGCCCCTTTCTGCCTGGGCTGCACGTGAACAACTAATTCAAGTGCGGTACCAGTAACCTCAACCCCAATTCCTCATTCCCCAACAGTTGCACACTCCTTACCATCCCTCTGTCACTAACCATCACATCGTCCTCTTGCCCACAATGCAAAAATAAAAGCCAACACAAAACACACATTCCAATCCAAATTGATGAATTAAATCATGCTATACTGCATACAATTAATCGCCCTTTTGCATTCCCTTAGTGTCTGTCTTCTGTGTGCCTTTCCCTGTCCCAGTGCTCCTATGACGTGCTCTCCCAGTGTCTGCAGCATGGCTGGTGGAAGGCTGCTGACTTTCAGTAGGGGAGCCTTGGAAGTCGACTTCGAGCAGCTCCGGGCCTAGAAGGCCTGGCTTCAGACTGCACCATCTCGGCATGGGCGGCCGCAATCTGGGCTGGCTGGCTGATAGGGAACAGGAAGGGCACTGGCGGAGTGGCAGGGGTGGGAAAAGGAATGCTGCCATCCTGAGAGAGGACAGCAGGTTCATGCTCCCACTCTTCCTCCTCCTCCCTCCTCCTCCTCATGCTCCAGCTCCTCAGCTTCTCACCTGTTAGTTAGTGGGAAAGGCTGTTCCCGCAAGATGACAAGGCCTTGGCCATCCCAGTAATCTGTTGGAGGGCAGAATGTTGGACTGCTGTGATACCCTGCAAGCCCCTTTGCACAATGGTAACCGCAGCCATGATGGCAGTCACTGCAGCACTCAGATTTTGGGTGGGTGTTGCTTGTGTTGCAATAGAAGCTGAGACACCGGCCATCAGATGCTGCATCACGATTGGTTCGGAGTTGGCCACCAGTTCTGTGCTGGAAAGGATGGGCTCTAAGCCCTGTGCAAAGCCCCGTGCCAAATTGGTGCCGGACTCCTCCATGCTCCTTGACATTGGACGCATGCTTTCTGACAGGCTTCCAAATACACCAAGCATTTGGGTGTGTACACCCATCAGCCTTTTTCTGTAGCCTGGCCCATCAAAGTCCTTAGCTGAGTCCTCTGCAGCAGAACTCATGTGCGACCTCACCCTCCGGCAAGCTGGCACCTGCTCTCTCCATTCCCCCTGCTCTGGCTGCAGCACACGTACCCAATGTCTCACCATGTGCCGATCCCGCCTCTATGCTATCCTCTAAAAAGCATGCAGTGTCAGTATCTGGGCTGGTGGCTGCGAGTGTGTAATTGAGTGACGGTGTGTCTTCATCATCACTGTCATCCTGCGCTTCCACCACTGCCTGGGCTGGTTGCAGTTCTTGGGTATCTGAAATGTAAAGGGGGCAAGGGCTGGGTTGTAGAAGTATGAAGTGCATGCTTACACCATCTGCAGCTTGTAAATCAGAAGAGAGTTATGGAAGTGGAATGTGAGAAGGAGGATTAGGTATGAGGATACCATCATCTTCAATGGCTTCAGCCCCACCAGTGGCCACTGTTATGTATGTAAAAATTATAACTGTGTAAGACTTGCCACCAGAGGGCGCCTCTTTTGGAGGCCCAAGGGTCACCTGCACACCTCATGCAAGCGAGTATAAAAGGTTGTCTGCTATGCTGCTTTGGTACTCTGGAGTTTTATTAAAGAGACTAAGGTCACATCGGTTTAAGCTTACAGTACTCAGTCTTGTGGAGTTATTCTAAACATAACAGCCACAGCCTCAACAATGTCACTTCACATAATGGCCAGCACCATCTCCTCCATGGGGGTTAGACCATGCAGACGCGCCTCTCCCCCTCCAGTTAGTTCCTGCTGCCTCCAATTGTGCACCACTTTCTCCTGCAAGAGAAAGGAAAGTGTGTCAGTGAGTGTCGCGCAATATGTTTGGGTGATGTGGCTATCATGTGGTGGAATAGCTGGCAGTGTTTGCAAGCTGTGAGATGTGAGTGTGAGGCTTGCAACAATGCTAAGTGTGTGAGGGTGAGGTGAAGCATATGAATGTTAGTAAGAAGTCCTGATTGATAGAAATTCTTGGTTGGTGAATGATGGGGATGTGGTGATTTGAGCAGTGGCTGAGGCGAGTGATGCATTTGGTAGGATATCGCATTTGAAGATGTATTTACTGACCTTAATCTGTCCTGTAAAGTCATTAAACATTTTGCGGCCAGATCCTTGGAGCTACACTCCTGGCATTGACCTCCATGGCTATCTGTTCCCACTCCCTTCTCATCATGTGTCTGGAGGGCCTCCTGCCCCCCTGAGGATACAGGACATCTCTCCTCCTTTCCACTTCCTTCACCAAGACCTCCAATGCAGCGTCCGAAAACCAGGTGCCCACGCTCTCCCATGGTCAGCCATTCTTCACTTTTTCCCAGGTCAGACTCAGTAGCAGAATGACTCCCACCACCTGCTCCAGCCACAATGTACCTCCCCTTTAAAAGGTGCAGGCTAGCTTTAAGTAGTGCAAATTAATAACAATATTGGGCTCCCTGCTGATGCATGCACAATGAAAAGCACGGCTAGCGTTGGCTGCTGCAGGAATCATTATAATTCTCAGGCAGCGCGAAGTTGGAGTCCTGCCTGCATTCCACTGAACAAGCATGGGTTAATCCCGCATCGCAATCCCTGCGCCCTTTTTCGGGGGTGAACGAATTTCACTCCCACAAGTTCAAGGAAAGGAGCTGGCATTGCCACAGTGAAGATTGACTTCCCAGCTCCTCTCAGCTGTTTACTGGTCCCCCGCTCACTTTTTTTTGGTCTTATATTGAAAGATACCTATAGTCAACAAAATAAAGCGCCCTGCAAAGTTGCAAAGGACCCATTGCCATGGTACCACGTTGGCTTGGTTAGGCATGTATAGCTGTACCCGCCCCGTGTGGAGGGGAGCGGGCAGGTCGGAAGGCCTCCTCGTAAGACTACTCCTGGGCCTGGCCAAGGTGGCCATTAACCGGTCCAGGCAGCGGGAGGTCAGGGGGTCGTTCAGCCCGACTGCCTGCCTCGCTTCCACGGATGCATTCGAGCCAGGGTGTCCCTGGAGATAGAGCACGCGGTGTCCGCCGTTATACTCGCGGCCTTCCGCAAGAGGTGGGCGCTGGAGGGACTGGAGAACATCATCACCCCTGGCAACCAAATTTGAATTTGATCCATTAACGGCAAAAGTTTAATTGGTTTATTTTGTTGGTTTTAGTGCCCTCCTTTAATAAGGGGGCACTTGATTTATGGTTTTACACTAAAATAGTTGTAGAGCTGTACCTCACCTTGTCCAAAAGGTCACCAGATGCCATTGACCGACATATCTAATTAGGGCCAAACTTGGAAGAAGTGGTCAGCCATTCCTAGTGTGGTCAAGTGTGAAGCTCACCACACATTCATAAAATATACTCTATCAATGTAAAGTAAATTTATATTAAGTACAATGTATTTCCCAAAATGAGTAGAAAGAAAGAATTTGTATTCATATGTGCTCATTAAGCTAAGATCCTTGGGATACAATTATCAAGAGTTGATTAACATGATATTCATTTAAAATTAAAAGTTCCATTAGAAATTATATTGCACAGAAAGTTTGTAGTTATATCAAAGTTATAGAAACATAGAAAATAGGTGCAGTAGTAGGCCATTCGGCCTTCGAGCCTGCACCACCATTCAATAAGATCATGGCTGATCATTCACCTCAGTACCCCTTTCCTGTTTTCTCTCCATACCCCTCGATCCCTTTAGCCGTAAGGGTCATATCTAACTCCCTCTTGAATATATCCAATGAACTGGCATCAACAACTCTCTGCGGCAGGGAATTCCACAGGTTAACAACTCTCTGAGTGAAGAAGTTTCTCCTCATCTCAGTCCTAAATGGCCTACACCTTATCCTAAGATTGTGTCCCCTGGTTCTAGACTTCCCCAACATCGGGAACATTCTTCCCGCATCTAACCTGTCCCGTCCCGTCAGAATCTTATACATTTCTATGAGAGCCCCTCTCAGCCTTCTAAGCCCCAGTGTATAAAGGCCCAGTTGATCTAGTCTCTTCTCATACGGCAGTCCAGCCATCTCTGGAATCAGTCTGGTCAACCTTCGCTGCACTCCCTCAATAGCAAGAACGTCCTTCCTCAGATTAGAAGACCAAAACTGAACACAATATTCCAGGTCAGGCCTCACCAAGACCCTGTACAATTGCAGTAAAACCTCCCTGCTCCTATACTCAAATCCTCTCGCTATGAAGGCCAACGTGCCATTTGTCTTCTTCACCGCCTGCTGTACCTGCATGCCAACTTTCAATGACTGATGAACCATGACACCCAGGTCTCGTTGCACCTCCCGTTTTCCTAATCTGCCGCCATTCAGATAATATTCTGCCTTCGTGTTATTGCCTCCAAAGTGGATAACCTCACATTTATCCACATTATACTGCATCTGCCATGCATTTGCCCACTCACCTAACCTGTCCAAATCATCCTGCAGCCTCTTAGCATCCTCCTCACAGCTCACACCGCACCCAGTTTAGTGTCATCTGCAAACTTGGAGATATTACATTCAATTCCTTCATCCAAATCATTAATGTATATTGTAAAGAGCTGGAGTTCCAGCACTGAGTCCTGCGGCACTCCACTAGTCACTGCCTCCCATTCCAAAAAGGCTTCCTGTCTGCCAACCAATTCTCTATCCACGCCAGTACATTACCCCCAATACAATGTGCTTTGATTTTGCACACCAATCTCTTATGTAGGACCTTGTCAAAGGCTTCTTGAAAGTCCAAACACACCAAATCCACTGGTTCTTCCTTGTCCACTCTACTAGTTACATCCTCAAAAAATTCCAGAAGATTTGTCAAGCATGATTTCCCCTTCATAAATCCATGCTGACTTGGACCGATCCTGTCACTGCTTTCCAAATGCGTTGATTTTCATCCTTAATAATTGATTCCAACATTTTCCCTACTGCTGATGTCAGGCTAATCGGTCTATAATTACCCGGTTTCTCTCTCCCTCCTTTTTAAACTTGGATCTAACACTATCTTTAATTTCCTTTGTTAGTCACGGTTGAGCCACCTTCCCTGTTTTATTTTTACTCCAGACAGGGATGTACAATTGTTGAAGTTCATCCATGTGATCTATAAATATTTGCCATTGCCTAGCCACTGTCAACCCTTTAAGTATCATTTGCCAGTCTATTCTAGCCAATTCATGCCTCATACCATCGAAGTTAGCTTTCCTTAAGTTCAGGATCCTAGTTTCTGAATTAACTGTATCACTCTCCATCTTAATAAAGAATTCTACCCTATTATGGTCACTTTTCCCCAAGGGGCCTCGCACAACAAGATTGCTAATTAGTCCCTTCTCATTACACATCACCCAGTCTAGGATGGCCAGCTCTCTAGTTGGTTCCTCGACATATTGGTCAAGAAAACCATCCCTAATACACTCCAGGAAATCCTCCTCCACCACATTGCTACCAGTTTGGTTAGTCCAATCTAGATGTAAATTAAAGTCGCCCATGATAACTGCTGTACCTTTATTGCACACATCCCTTATTTCTTGTTTGATGCTGTCCCCAATCTCACTACTACTGTTTGGTGGTCTGTACACAACTCCCACCAGCGTTTTCTGCCCTTTGGTATTCCGTAGCTCCACCCATACCGATTCCACATCATCCAAGCCAATGTCCTTCCTTACTATTGCATTCATTTCCTCTTTAACTAGTAACGCCATCCCGCCTCCTTTTCCTTTCTGTCTATCCTTCCTAAATGTTGAATACCCCTGGATGTTGAGTTCCCAGCCTTGGTCATCCTGGAGCCATGTCTCTGTGATGCCAATTACATATATCCATTAACTGCTATCTGTGCAGTTAATTCGTCCACCTTATTCTGAATACTCCTCGCATTGAGGCACACAAGCCTTCAGGCTTGTCTTTTTAACACACTTTGCCCCTTTAGAATTTTGCTGTAATGTGGTCCTTTTTATTTTTTGCCTTGGGTTTCTCTGCCCTCCATATTTACTATTCTCCTTTCTATCTTTTGCCACTGTCTCCCTTTTATTTCCATCTGCCTCCCTGCATAGGTTCCCATCCCCCTGCCATATTAGTGTAACTCCTCCCCAACAGCACTAGCAAACACTCCCCCTAGGACATTGGTTCCAGTCCTGCCCAGGTACAGACTGTCCGGTTTGTACTGGTCCCACCTACCCCAGAACCGGTTCCAATGTCCCAGGAATTTGAATCCCTCCCTTCTGCACCACTCCTCAGGCCACACATTCATCTGAGCTATCCTGCGATTCCTACTCTGACTAGCACATGGCACTAGTAGCAATCCTGAGATTACTACTTTTGAGGTCCTACTTTTTAATTTGGCCCCAAGCTCCCTAAATTCTTCTCGTCGTACCTCATCCCATTTTTTACCTATACCGTTGATACCTCTATGCACCACGAAAACTGGCTGTTCACCCTCCCTTTTCAGAATGTCCTGTACCCGCTCCGAGACGTCCTTGACCCTTGCACCAGGGAGGCAACATACCATCCTGGAGTCTCGGTTGCGGTCGCAGAAACGCCTATCTATTCCCCTTACAATTGAATCCCCTATCACTATCGCTCTCCCACTCATTTTCCTGCCCTCCTATATTAATGATCAAACAGGTATTCTAGAGAATCATTCTGCAAAGTTGGAATAATCTTGCCAGGCAGAATAATGGAGGCATTTGTCTTTGTTCAGTTGGTTGCTGTTTTTGAAGATGAACTTTGATGAGATGAATGCTTTCCTCATCTGTGACTTTTCTTCTAAATACACTGTGTAATGTATCTATCATATCGTAAAACACAAAATATACATTGTATAATTAGATTTATCATGCACCAAAAACGTGTGCACAAGATACAGGGCACAATGTTATAACGGAAGTGTTGTAAAGGTGTAGCAGTCCATGAGATTTGATGATGTAATGAATTTCTGTAACTTATCTTATGTTCACACGAAATCCAACTGTTATTTCTGAGCCCCCCATTTAATTGGATATTGCTTATTGGTGCATGAAATACGTCTGCAATGAATGAGTTCTATTTTGCAATAGGCTGTTGTGAGATTTGTAGCAAAGCAAAAACAATAACTACATTTAATCACAGGAAAGCAAACAGAACAAACTATGAAGACATCCAGTGAGCCGGTGAACCCTGAATGTTGGTGTTCCAAGGTAACCTGGCACAAACCAAAGTAGCAAACTTCGGCAAACAGTCAGAGAGGCCACCTGGATCTATGAAAAGCAAAATAAGAGGTGGGTGGGGTGGCTTGACCCATCCACCTCCACGGAGGTGTGTGGGGGGCCTGACCCATCCACCTCCATGGCACGAACCAGGAACGGTGCAGTGGCTCTAGGCCTTTTGGCTAAGAGCATTGGCGCAGAGTGATCCTTGATGTGTGCAAGGTGACCTCTGGCGTTTGTGATTTGACAAAGAATTGGAAAGATTGGCAACGAATAAAAAAAATTAAAACATTTTTAAAAAAGCAGAATTGGCTAGGTCCAGGGTTCATCATAGTAAGTATGTCTATTAGCAAAGGTAAAAGACATACACAAATCTTGGAAGGTGGCAGGACAGGTTGATAGAGCTGTTAAAAAAGCCTACAGGATCCTGGGCTTTATAAATAGAGGCATAGAGTACAAAAGCAAGAAAGTTACAAAACCTTTACAAATCACTGGTTAGTCCTCAGCTAGAGTATTGTGTCCAATTCTAAGCACTGCACTTTAGAAAGGATATCAAGGCCTTGGAGATGGTGCAGAGAAGATTTACCAGAATGGTACTGCGGTTGAGGGATTTCAGTTATGAGGAGAATTTTTTGTATTCAGCAAGTTGTTATGATCGTGAATGCATTGCCTGCGAGGATGGTGGAAGCAGATTCAATAATATCTTTCAAGAGGGGATGACTGGCGGGTAATGACACTTTCCCCTTAATGAAGTCTCCCTGCCAGGCTATACCTTCCACTATTTGCCCCACCCAGACCACTGCAGTAGCCCACTCAGCAACTTGCCCCCTCACAACATTTAAAAAGTGCTTGGATGTGCACTTGAAGTGCCGTAACTCACAGGGCTATGGACCAAGAGCTGGAAAGTAGGATGAGGCTGGATAGCTCTTCGTCAGCCAGCACGGACACGATGGGCCGAAATGGCCTCATTCCGTGCTGATTCTATGACGCTATCACTTAACTCCCCTGACAAGGACCCACTGCTTCCTATCCTCCAACCAATTTCTTATCCATTCCCAAGTTTTCTTCTGAATCTTCACCATTATAAGCTTAAAGTTTTGTGAGGAACTTTGCCAGGTGCTTTTTGGAGTTTAAGTCACACTAAGGTTCTCCACTTTGAATGTCATATCCTCAAAAAAAAGTCAGAGATCTTTAACTTCTATGTTGGCCGCTGCTTAATAGATCATTATCGTACATGTAATCCTTAGGTTTAAGCCTGATAATTGATTCCATTATTTTACCCGCTAGATGTAAGTCTGTGGTTGCCTGTATCTGTTCTGTCACCCTTTTCAAAGTGGGATTCACATTAACCCATTTTCATTCTACTAAGACCTGCCCATGTTTTAGTGATTTCTACACTATAGCCTTACAAATTTTATGCCTTTTCTGTCTCAGTACTTGGGGATCAATACCATCCACATCTAAGCATTTATTTGTTTTGCACTCTCTTAGCGTTTCTAAATATCCATTAATTTTACATGGATTACCGCTAAGTAGGGGGAAGCCAAGGAACTGATGTTTGTAACTGAAAACAGCTTTGTTCCTTTATAGGTTAGCGGTGGGTGGGTAACATCACAGTGTGTCTTTCTCAACAGAAATAATAAGAATTATTAATAAAGAAAGATCTTGCATTCATTTAGTGCCTTTCATGTCCTCAGGACATCCTAAAGTACTTCACAGCCAACTCATTGCTTTTTGAAGTGCAGCCACTGTTGTTTTGTAGACAAACGTGGCAATCAATTTGCACACAGGAAGATCCTGTAAACATCAACGAGTTAAGTGGCCAATTAATCTGTTTTGGTGATGTTGGTTGAAGGATAAATGTTGGCAAGACATCTCTGCTCTTCCTTGAATAGTCTCAGGGGATCTTTTTACATTCACCTAAACAGAGAGACAGTGCTCAAGTTTAATGTCTGAATTGACAGGCGACCCCAGTAACAATGCAGTACTCACTCAGTACTTCACTGAAGTGTCACTTACTCACCAACATATGCATTTTGTAATAAACACTTAATGTTTTGTAACTTATATAAAGTTAAACATTTGTGATCACACTTGGGGGCAATATTGTTACTTGATTAGATAAGGGCAAAGATCAAAGTTTACCTAGTCTCGCTTTACGCAAACCCAATTTAGTGAGAGACAGATTGCCTTAT
Organism: Pristiophorus japonicus; assembly: GCF_044704955.1. Lineage (NCBI taxonomy): Eukaryota > Metazoa > Chordata > Chondrichthyes > Pristiophoridae > Pristiophorus > Pristiophorus japonicus. The sequence goes on along the minus strand of NC_091998.1, from coordinate 23,143,224 downwards.
GAACAGAGTTGCATGCTGATTAAAATTAAACTATCTAAAATTAAACTATCTCCTTTGGGAAAACAATTGTAATTTATGTAAAGAAATAATTGTGAGAAAATTCAAAGAGGAAATGTAATTGCATATAATGAGCAGCTGTGGTGAAATGCGTTTTATTTAATTGTAGAATTCAAACAGTAAGGTTGATACATTTTTCTGTTTTTAGATTATTTTGGGTTCTTATATGATTATTATTGTGATACAAGTAGCTAGTTTTAGAACTTGAAAGCTGAAAAACAAAGGTCAGCCTGTGTGGTCTGTTTTGCAAAGAGCAATAGACAGACTTCGGCCCACTAATGAGTTCTTTTGATTGTTACCAACACTAAAATATTCAGTTCAGTGCAACCATATCACATAAAAGGAAAATGGTAAAAAGCAATATTTGTGCAGCTCAGCTTCAATTTTCTGACGATAAACTAATTAGAGATGAGGAAGGCTGTTCAGCCCATCCAAATTCACCCATCCAGAAAGATCCTAAAGGCTCCCGATTGTAACATTCAATTGTTTTCAAAATGCTTCTGCCTCCGCTACTCCATCTGGAATCTATGCTACATGTTTATCATTCAAATGTGTCAGCTGTAGCTCAGATGCTAGCACTCTTGCCTCTGAGTCAGAAGATTGTGTGTTCAAATCCCACTCCAGACACTGGAACACAAAAATCTAGGCTGATACAAGAGTGCTGCACTGTTGGGATGCTGTCTTTTGGATGAGATGTTAAATAAAGGCCCTGTCTGCTCTCTCAGGTGGACGTAAAAGATCCTCTGGTACTATTTCGAAGAAGAGCAGGGGAGTTATCCCCAGTGTCCTGGCCAATATTTATCCCTCAATCGACATTACTAAAAAAACAGATTAACTGGTCATTATCACATTGCTGTTTGTGGGAGCTTGCTGTGTGCAGATTGGATGCCATGTTTCCAAAATTACAACAGTGACTACACTTCACAAAAAGTGCTTCATTGGTTGTAAATAGCTTTGGGACGTCCTGAGGTTGTGAAAGGCGCTGTAGAAATGCAAGTTCTTTCTTTCAGTTCTTTTATTTTGCCAGTTTGAAAGGAATACGAACATAAGAACATAAGAAATAGGAGCAGGAGTAGGCCATACGGCCCCTCGAGCCTCTTCCCCCTTTTTAATACAATTATGGCTGATGCGATCATGGACTCAGATCCACTTCCCTGCCCGCTCCCCATAACCCCTTATTCCCTTATTGGTTATCTCTGTCTTAAATTAATTCAATGACCCAGCTTCCACAGCTCTTTGAGGCAGCGAATTCCACAGATTTACAACCCTCTGAGAGAAGAAATTCCACCTCATCTCAATGATTTGATATGGGCATTTCTCATGGCTTGTTGAGAGTGACGTAATTTGGAAGGAGACTTAGAGAGAATAATAGACAGGCAGATAGAAAAAAATGAGTCATGGGAACACCATCACCTCTAAATTCTCCTCCAAGACACACACCATCCTGACTTGCAAATATATCGGCCATTCCTTCATTGTCGCTGGGTCAAAATCCTGGAACTCCCTCCCTAACAGCACTGTGGGAGAACCTTCACCACACGGACTGCAGCGGTTCAAGAAGGCAGCTCACCACCATCTTATGCACCAGAGGTTGCACAAAAGATTTACAAGAATGGTTCCAGGGATGAGGGACTTCAGCTACGTGGATAGACTGGAGAAGCTGGATTGTTCCCCTTAGAACAGAGACGATTGAGAGGAGATTTGATAGAGGTGTTCAAAATCATGAAGGGTCTAGACAGAGTAGATCGAAATTGTTCCTTTTAGTAGAAGGGTCGAGAACCAGAGGATACAGATTGAAGGTGATTGGCAGAAGAACCAAAGGCGACATGAGGGAAAACCTTTTTATGTAGCGAATTAGTTAAGCAATGCATCGATTTCAAATTTCTCATCCTTATTTTCAAATCCCTCCATGGCCTTGCCCCTCCCTTTCCCTCTAATCTCCTCCACCCACACGACCCCCGCTGAGATGTCTGCACTCTTCTAATTCTGCCCTCTTGGGCATCCCTGATTATAATCGCCCAGCCATTGGCAGCCGTGCCTTCTGTTGCCTGGGCCCCAAGCTCTGGAATTCCCTGCCTAAACCTCTCTGCCTCTCTTTTCTCCTTCTTAAAACCTACCTCTTTGACCAAGCTTTTGGTCACCTGAGCTAATTTCTCCTCATGTGGCTCAGTATTAAATTATTGGTCGCATAATGCTCCTGTGAAGTGCCTTGGGACATTTCAGAAGGTTAATGGCGCTATATAAATACAAGTTGTTGTTGTTGAATGGTTAGGATCTGGAATTCACTGCCTGAAATTGTGGCTTTCAAAAGGGAATTGGATAAGTATCTGAAGGAAAGTAAATTGCAGAGCTACGGGGAAAGAGCGGGGTGGGACTAGCTGAGGTGCCCTTGCAGAGAGCCGGCATGGACTTGTCGGGTCGAATGGCCTCCTTCTGTGCTGTAACCATTCTATGATTCTCGAGGGCAACTAGGGATGAGCAATAATCGTCTTAGGTGGATGTAAAAGATCCCATGGCACTATTTCAAAGTAGAGCAGGGGAGTTATCCTGGTGTCCTGGCCAATATTTATCCCTGACTCAATAGAACAAAAAAACAGATTATTCGGTCATTATCACATTGCTATGTGTGGGAGCTTGCTTGTGCGCAATTTGGCTGCCGCGTTTCCCACATTGCAACAGCGATTACACTCCAAAAAGTACTTCATCGGCTTAAAATATTTAATTGGCTGTAAAGCGCTTTGGGACATCCAGTGGGTTGTGAAAGGTGCTATATAAATGCAAAGAGTGTTTGAAGACCAGGCCCTCAAATCTGCTACCAAGCTCATGGGCTACAGGGCTGTAGTATTACCCGCCCTCCTGTACGGCTCAGAGACATGGACCATGTACAGTAGACACCTCAAGTCGCTAGAGAAATATCACTAACGATGTCTCCGCAAGATCCTACAAGTCTCCTGGGAGGAGAGACGCACCGTTGTTAGCGTCCTCAACCAGGTCAATATCCTCAGCATTGAAGCACTGACCACACTTGATCAGCTCCACTGGGCAGGCCACATTCTTCGCATGCCAGACACGAGACTCCCAAAGCAAGCGCTCTACTTGGAACTCCTTCACGGCAAACGAGCCAAAGGTGGGCAGAGGAAACGTTACAAGGACACCCTCAAAGCCTCCCTGATAAAGTGCAACAACCCCACCAACACCTGGGAGTCCCCTCCAAAGACTGCCCTAAGTGGAGAAAGTGCATCCGGGCAGGCGCTGAGCACCTCGAGTCTCATCGCCGAGAGCATGCAGAAATCAAGCACAGGCAACGGAAAGATCGTACGGCAAACCAGTCCCACCCACCCTTTTCCTCAACGACTATCTGTCCCACCAATGACAGGGACTGTGGTTCTTGTATTGGACTGTTCAGCCACTAAGGACTCATTTTTGGAGTGGAAGCAAGTCTTCCTTGATTCCGAGGGACTGTCTACGATGGTGTGTGTGGGAGTTTGCTTGTGCGCAAATTGGCTCCGCGTTTCCCCGCATTGCAACAGCGACCATACTCCAAAAAGTACTTCACCGGCTTAAAATACTTAAGTGGCTGTAAAATGCTTTGGGACGTCCGGTGGATCGTGAATTACCAGGGGTCACAGTCTAAGGATAAGGGGTAAGCCATTTAGGACCGAGATGAGGAGAAACCACTTCACTCAGAGAGTTGTGAGCCTGTGGAATTCTCTACCGCAGAGAGTTGTTGAGGACAGTTCGTTAGATATATTCAAGAGGGAGTTAGATATGGCCCTTACGGCTAAAGGGGTATGGAGAGAAAGTAGGAAAGGGGTACTGAGGTGAATGATCAGCCATGATCTTATTGAATGGTGGTGCAGGATTGAAGGGCCGAATGGCCTACACCTGCACCTATTTTCTATGTTTCTATGAAAGGCGCTATATAAATGCAAGTCTTTCTTTTCTTTAAATACTACCCACATCCCCAGGAACGAATTAAAAAAAGAACTGTTTATAATTTCTGGTTGCCTGACAAATCCTGCTGTCTGCCGAATAGGACTGTGCAACAATACATACACATGGGGCCTGGGACAGAGTGGGAGGGGAGGGCTTGGAATGTGGGGAGGGTGCAGGCGCGCGTGAGTGGCGAGCACGTCGACGCGGTTGGAGGGAGGGGGTGAGCGCGCACGCACGCCTGACGCTGACTTTGCGCAGTTGCTGAGAGGGAAGACGCGCTGCCGGTGGGGGAGCGGACGCCGGTGTTGTTGTTGTTGTTTCTCCCCGCACTCCCGCGCACCGGGGCCCGCCGCCGCCTCACTCGTGTACCGGGTACCGCGGAGCGGGGTCGGAGGACAGGTGAGTGAGTGAGTGAGTGAGTGAGTGAATGAATGAATGAATGAGTGAGGGAGGGCCGGGGGTCGGGGGTCGCCCTGGTTACCTCAGGCCCCGGCTTCCACCCCGACAAACCCGGCCTGTGTTTACAGCTGGAGATGACACAAGGACAGAGGGAGAGAGAGACCCGTCCACGGGTGTTTATCCCCGCCCCCCCTCTCCCGGGTGTTTATCCCCGCCCCCCCTCTCCCGGGTGTTTATCTCTCCCCCCCCCCCTCTCCCGGGTGTTTATCTCCCCCCCCCCTCTCCCGGGTGTTTATCTCCCCCCCCCTCTCCCGGGTGTTTATCTCCACACCCCCCTCTCCCGGGTGTTTATCTCCCCCCCTCCTCTCCCGGGTGTTTATCTCCCCCCCTCCTCTCCCGGGTGTTTATCCCCCCCCCTCTCCCGGGTGTTTATCTCCCCCCCTCCTCTCCCGGGTGTTTATCTCCCCCCCTCCTCTCCCGGGTGTTTATCTCCCCCCCTCCTCTCCCGGGTGTTTATCTCCCCCCCTCCTCTCCCGGGTGTTTATCTCCCCCCCTCCTCTCCCGGGTGTTTATCCCCCCCCTCCTCTCCCGGGTGTTTATCCCCCCCCTCCTCTCCCGGGTGTTTATCTCCCCCCCCTCCTCTCCCGGGTGTTTATCTCCCCCCCCTCCTCTCCCGGGTGTTTATCTCCCCCCCCCCTCCTCTCCCGGGTGTTTATCTCCCCCCCCTCCTCTCCCGGGTGTTTATCCCCCCCCTCCTCTCCCGGGTGTTTATCCCCCCCCCTCCTCTCCCGGGTGTTTATCCCCCCCCCTCCTCTCCCGGGTGTTTATCCCCCCCCCTCCTCTCCCGGGTGTTTATCCCCCCCCTCCTCTCCCGGGTATTTATCCCCCCCCTCTCCCGGGTGTTTATCCCCTCCTCCTCTCCCGGGTGTTTATCTCCCCCCCCCTCTTCCGGGTGTTTATCCCTCCCCCCCTCTCCCGGGTAGTGTGTCGGGCTCTCTCCCCGGGGTTTGTCCCTCCAATGCCCAGCTGCAGTAAGATGGAGAGATTGGCGATATGTCCAGAGCACTGTTGCGATTGCAGTGGAGCCCGGTCTGTCCATATTGCTTGCAACATGTTTACTCTGTGCAGTAATTGTGTGAACTGGCCTCGATCCCAGCAGCCTTGTGTTTTGGGGCAGCAAATAACCCCCTCGCCACAATCCAAGGGCACAGCAAGAGGTTTCCACAGTGATATGATCTTTTATTGGAATTGTTTTCAAAAAAAAATCTATCCATATATATTTGGGCTGTGTAAAACTCTTGAGTTTCTTTGCTATTGATATTTGGTTGTTGGGAGTCTTGCCTTTTTAATCTGCATTTTGACAGTTCCTCCTCTGGTTATTGTTCCTCGGTATCTCGCCTGCTCTGGCCCCCATCATTTTAAGAGATTCTTTTGTTGGTGTCACTTACAATCTGATGGGAAGGTAAAGGCGAACGCTCGAATTTCGGCAGCGTCTCTCCATTTCAAACAAGATTTTAGGAGACCTACAATAGAGCCTCGATGCACGGCGAATGTCATTCCTCGCTGTTTCAATGAAAAGTGGTATTGTAGAACCCTTTGAATCTGACAGCGTCCATAATTGCAAACGAATCGCTGTTTTTGTATACATCGCACGCATATATTTATTTTCATTTTAACACTTGGAATAGATGGTCGATCTTATTTTAAATTCCTTGTTAGTTGTTGAGACGCAAATGGAGACTATTTTCTTGATGGAGGTTGCGTCCCAGCTTCTTGTTACACGGTTGAGTTATCGAATTTACTCCATTCCTCCCTCTCTTTCCCCCCCCCCCCCCCCCCCAATCCTTTGTTTGCGGTTTTCAGTATTACATGTAATACAGCGATCAGCAATGTAGGCGAATTACATCTTTATTCCGGTTGTGTTGAGGTAGAAATGATAAAAGGAGGTTTATCCCAGAAGGTGGTTGTTTTACAGGTAGTTGAGTTTTAGCTAGTGGAAAATGCAATGAAAGATTCAGTCCTACATTTTTAATTGAGTTACAATTCTATTTCATTTTAAAATGTTATTTTAATAAGGCCAGAAATATTGTAGTTTGAAAGTTTGATGTTATTTGTTTTAAGGCAAATAGAATTTGGCTGCAGACTTGAATTTTATGTATATTTTAATAACATGTTCTGGGACATAGATCAAGCTTTTTATTGTAAAATGTGTAGCTGTTGAATATCCTGTCATAATGGTGATGGTTATGTTACGTTCCCCCAACAGTGTATCAGGAAATTCTCCCTGTCAAATTTAGTCTTTGCTTATTTAATTTTCTCCAAATTTAAATTGACCACAAACATAAATTTGTCGCATCTCTTTCATGCAAGAAAGTGCTGGCAGCCCCTGATTGTGTGAAATATTTCCTGACTTGCAGTATGTTTCAAACGCCATCTGTCTCTTTTCAGAACCGTGTTTATAGGTGTTGTCAAGTCCTTCTTAATATAGCTTTCGTTTTTAATGCGGTGTTGAATTGCACTCTGCCCTGTGAGTGTCTGGTTCCATGATTGCTGGAGGGAAGTCCGTTTCCCATTTGTAAACAAAGCTTGTATTTGAGGTTCTTGATAGTGCTGACCATGGTCGAGCAGTTTCTGTAATAAATCCCATTTGAGACCTTTTGGGGTGTGAGGGATGAGGAAACATTTTTAAGATTGATGTATGGTACAGAGGAGCTTTATCACAAATTGCTTCTATCTGTACCTTGAGGAATGAAGATATAAAAAAACCTTACATTTATACAACACCTTTCATGATCTCTGGACGTCCCAAAGCGCTTTATAGCCAATGAAGTACTTTTGAAGTGTTGTCATTGTTGTAATATAGGAAACGCGGCAGCCAATTAGCGCACAGCAAGCTCCCACAAACAACAACGTGATAATAAGCAATAATCTGTTTTTAGTGATGTTGATTGAGGGATAAATATTGGCCAGGACACCGGGGAGAAATTCCCTGCTCTTCGCAATAGTGCCATGGGATCTTTTACATCCACCTGAGAGTGCAGACGGGCCTCGGCTTAGTGTCTCATCTAAAAGACAGCACCTCTGACAGTGCAGCACTCCCTCAGTACTGCACTTGAGTGTCAGCCTAGATTTTTGTGATCAAGTCTCTGGAGTGGGACTTGAACCCACAACCTCTGACTCAGAGGCGAGAGTGCTACCCACTGAGCCATAGCTGACACATCTCTACTGTACCTTTTACAGTTAGGTATTCACCTTCATATGTTAGCAGTAAAGTACAATTTTTCAAAACATTGGACTTTCTGAATATTTTCAAAACACTATATAATGATCAGTTCAGATAATAGAGTGAGAGTTGTGGAGACTTGGGATGGCCCAATAGCTGAGGTACTCATGAACTAGTCTACCTTAGATTTTCCAATAGAGGCAGATTGGTATGTTTTTATAATCCAGCTTGTCTGTGGACAGATGGGGTGTGACATTTTTGCATTTGTGCAGAATTTTTGAGTGGGTTTCATAAAACAATAGTAATGCACTACAGCGCTTTAAAGGAAAAGGATTGTTATTCGAAATAGAACAGTTTGAACTTTGTTAACGATTGATCCCACAGAGCAACTAAATGAATATGGAAAAATGGCCATAAAAATGTCAGCTTTCAGCTTATGTTTAAAGGCTGTATTGCAGATACTCTCAAACATTAAAAATGTGCCTCATAAACTTGGTAATGCTCAAAATGTATCTTTCCAGAATGCAGGAGTACTTTGGAACCAACTTGATTTCATTTCTTTTTGCAAATGTAGGCATTTTGTACTTGCACCTTATTCACTCACAAAGTTCAACAATGTAGTGGGGCAGGAGCTTTGTCGTATGTGTCTGTGTGCAAGGTATGAGTAAAACCCTGATTGATCGAGCAACGGCCTGCCTGGTTTTTGGTTATCTTTCACCTGGAGTGCACCCAGAGATATCTGTAGAGTTACCGAAGAACATAAGCAATAGGTATAGGAGTAGGTCATATGGCCCCTCGAGCCTTCTCCGCCATTCAATAAGATCATGGCTGATCTAATCTTTCCTCAACTGCACTTCCCTGCCCGCTCCCCATAACCCTTGACCCCCTTATCGTTCAAAAATTTGTCTATCTCCACCTTAAATATATTCAATGACCCAGCCTCCACAGCTCTCTGGGGTAGAGAATTCCGAAGAATCATGACTATTTCCAAGTGCTGTTTAGTTTCTAACTTTGATAATGATGAGTAAGAATATGACAGTTCAGGAACAAATGGTGTTCCTGACCTATTCGTCATTAATATAAAAGTCAATGTAATGTCTTGTGTATTCATTTTGCTCCAACCCTTGATGGATAGCTTTGGTATTCAACAAAGAATGTTCAATTATTTTAATATTTAAGCCATTCCTAATGCAATTTGAAGACTAAATGACGCTCTGCTTTGCTACTATAGTGCATTAGTAGAATCAATCAATCTACTTAGACTGGAAAACATGTTGATCAGATGGTTCAAAGAATAGTCGTGTTGGTATTCAAGATGACTTTTGTGCTATTGGTCATCCCAGTGAACATGCAACTATTCTATCTATTCTCATTTTGCGGCTTTGGGCTGGTGAAGAGCAAATGAGATCAGCCGAACCATTGCTTCTAGGTTGTTGAGCAGTATCTCCAAACCGGTTGGCTAGCATTGCAGGTAATAAATCAGCGTGAGCCCATTGACTGATGATTTAATTTGTGACGTGCTGTTGCCATTTGATTGGCCTCAGCTATATTCTGTATAACTGTAGCAAGACTTCTCTGCTTTTATACTCCATCCCCTTTGCAATAAAGGCCAAGATTCCATTGGCCTTCCTGATCACTTGCTGTACCTGCATACTAACCTTTTGTGTTTCATGCAAAAGTACCCCCAGGTCCCTCTGTACTGCAGCACTTGCAATTTTTCTCCATTTAAATAATAACTTGCGCTTGGATTTTTTTCTGCCAAAGAGCACAGCGTCACACTTTCCAACATTATACTCTATCTGCCAAATTTTTGCCCACTCACTTTGCAGATTTTTTGTGTCCTCACACAAGAACAAAGTAACCAATAATGAGATACAATAATGAATATAGAAATAAATGTAAATTTGAAACTATAGAAAGCAGTATACTCTAAGTACATCGACAATAAAGGAGAGGATGACAAAAAAGAACATGAAAACATTTGGAAAGAAGACAAAAAACAGTTGGGAAGGCAAACGGATTTACAAAATGAAATTATCAAAGAATACAAATAGAAATAGTAATTTATTCAATAGACCCATAAATAACAAAAGGAAAATCAAGATAGGGATAGGGGCCACTAAGGGATGCACAAAATAAACTAACGGGTAATGACAGTGAAATGACTGAAATATTGAATAGTTACTTTGCCTCAGTTTTCACCAGGGAGCCACAACAAGGTGGACATGACATTGGAAGAAGAGCATATGTAATATATATGACAAATCCAGGGAACTATAGACCAGTTAGCTTAATGTCCGTGACAGGAATCTTTACTCAAAAATGTTATAGAAAAACATCGAGAAACCGATGGTATAATAAAGAATAGTTGGCACGGATTTTAAAAGGAAAGGTTATGCTATGACCAACGTTACTGAATTCTTTGAAGAAGTAACAGAGTAGTCAAGAATAATGCAATGGATGTAATATATATTAACTTTTAAAAGGCCTTCAATAAGGTACCACATTTCAGACTCGTGACCATTGTTTTCAATCGCGATGTCCCGCACAGGTTGCTCACCAGCCGCCGTCGCTGGATGAGATACCATGCATGCGCAGCCGCGCAGCACATTTAAAGGGCCCGCACAGGAGGAAAAAATGAAAGGGAACATTGCTGATGACTATGGTCAGAGCATGTGGAGTCGGGGGACAAGTAGAAGAATGGATAGCAAACTGACCACAGAATAGAATTTAAGAGTGTATGGGTTAAAGATAGTTACTCAGACTGGTGGAAAGTGGGAACTTGTGTTCCAAAGGGACTGGTGCTGGAATCGCTATTGTTCACCATTTATATAAATTATTTGGGCTTGGGAATCATAAGTACTATATCAAAATTTGTGGATGGCACCAAACTGGTGGGTATATACAGTAAGACATTAACAAACTTGAAGAATGGCTGTGTAAATGGCAAATGAATTTTATTTTTGATATTTCAAGCGAAAGCTGGACCTTTTTCTGGTTGGGGTGGACATCACCTCTTCTAAAAGGTAATGTACTTCAGGGAATTCAGAGTTATAGTGATCTCCTGCACTAGTTTTGATCACCTAGATTGGTCGGAGAGGAATTTCCCAGATTTTCTTTTCCTCCCAACTGGCCTGGGGTTTTTAATCTGTTTTTTTTGCCTCTCCCAGCAGATCACATGGGTTCGGGAGGGGTGGGACAGGCTGGATGAATCAGAGGGACTTTACCTGTCCATCATTGTTCGTATGTTCACAACAACAAGGGTCCCAAATGACACATTTGGGAAAATCCACGTTACTCCTCCGAGGCAGTATTATTTCCATTCATTATCACGTTTTGTGGCCCACTGCCACACTAGATTTCAATCCAGCTCGCTAATTTGTCATTAATTCCACAAACCGTAACTTTCATTAAATGCCTTCTGAAAATCCAAGAGCAAATTAGGTCCACTGGCCAGCACTCATCCACAAGTTTAGTTACTGCCGCAAAAGAATTCTGGCAGATTAGCGAAGCATAACCCGTCACTTCTAAATCCATGCTGACTACACCGTATGGTCTCCCAGTTCTTTAAATGAGCACTGATAGTATCCCACATAACGCAATTAAGTATTTTCCCCATGACAGAAATGAAGCTAACTGCACTATAATTGCCAGGTTCATACCTCCACACTGTCTTACATCTGAAGTTTATTAAAGTAGGTTTCAATGTTTCCCAAATGTATTTAATCCTATTCATTTAATAACTCTGCAACTTTACAGATATAGCATCTCACTAAATACAAAGTATTGCATAGATTTTACAGCACAGAAACAGCCCATTCAAGCCTATTTTGGTGTTTATGCTCCACACGAGCCTGCTCCTACCTTACCTCATCTCATCCTATCAGCACATCTTTCTAAGCCTTTCTCCCTCATGTACTTGTCTGGCTTTCTCTTAAATGCATCAATGTTAATCGCCTCAACCACTCCATGTGGTAGCGAGTTCCACATTTTCACCACATTCTGAGTAAAGAAGTTTCTCTTGAATGCCTTATTGGATTTATTTGTGACTGTTTTATATTTATGGCCCCTAGTTTTGGATGCCCCCATAAATGGAGACATCTTCTCTACATTTACCCTAACAAACTCCTTCGTATTAAAGACCTCTGTCGGGTCACCTCTCAGCTTTTCTAGAGAAGAGAGCTCCAGCCTGTTCAGACTTTCCTGATGGTTGTACTTTCTCAGTTCTGATATCATCCTTGTAAATCTTTTCTGCACTTTCTATATCCTTTTTGAAATACGCCAACCAAAGTTCTATATAAGTTTAACATAACTTCTCTACTTTTCAATTCTGTTCCTCTAGAAATTAACCCCTGTACTTTGTTTGCACTTTTTATGGCTTTGTTAACCTGTGTTGCTACTTTTAATGATTTGCCTATCTGTACCCCAGATGCCTTTGTGCCTCTATCCCATTTAGGTTCTTATTTTCCAAGGAGTAGGTGGTCTCATTATTCCTTCTACGATATTGCACCACCTCACACTTATTTATGGTCCCTAATTTTGGATTTTCTTTTAAATGGAAACATCTTCTCTATGTCTACTGTATCAAATTCTTCATAATTTTAAAGACCGCTATTAGGTCACCTCTCAGCTTTTCGAGAGAAAGGAGGGATTCAGTGAATCGGCGCCCACGGTACGAAACGGCAGCCTATTCCAGAGAAAGAAAGAAAGACTTGGATTTATATAGTGCCTTTCATGACCACCGGACGTCTCAAAGCGTTTTCCAGCCAATGAAGTACTTTTGGAGTATAGTCACTGTTGTAATGTAAGAAAAGCAGCAGCCAATTTGCGCACAAACTCCCACAAACAGCAATGGGATAATGACCAGATAATCTGTTTTTTTTGTTATGTTGATTGAGAGATGAATATTGGCCAGGACACCAGGGATAACTCCCCTGCTTTTCTTCGAAATAGAGCCATGGAATGTTTTACGTCCACTTGACGGGGCCTTGGTTTAACGTCTCATCCGAAAGATGGCACCTCCAACAATGCAGCACTCCCTCAGCACTGCACTGGACTGTCAGCCTAGATTTTTTTTGTGCTCAAGTGCCTGGAGTAGGACTTGAACCCACAGCCTTCTGACTCAGGTGAGAATGTTACCCACTGAGCCACAGCTGACACTGTCTGAGTTAACACAGGTTCACTCTCTGGGAAAAGAACCACTTCCTGACATTTATCCGCGACCTGGCTTTACACAACTTATAATTGTGACCCTTGGTCCTCCCTAACCTATTTAATTGGAACAAACTGTCAACTGGAACACAATCTGTTCCCTTCATCATCTGATGTCTGGTTTCCAAACAGATCCAAATCCATTCAAAAGTACGTTTTGCCTATGTGCTGCCAGCCAGTTCTCAATCTAGCTCAATGGGCCCAAGTTTCCACATGATTTGCGCCTGATTTTTAGGAGCAACTGGTGGAGAACGGACTATCTTAGAAATCGCAATTCTCCACATTTTTTTTTGCAGTTCTAGTCAGGTAGAACAGTTCCACTTTGGAACATAATTTTTTCTTCAAAAGGGGACGTGTCCGGCCACTGACACCTGATTTCAAAGTTTCCACAGTGAAAACGTACTCCAAACTAACTTAGAATGGAGCAAGTGAAGATTTTTGTAGAACTGAAAAAACCTGTTCTACACATTAAAAAATCAGGCGCAGGTTACAAATTAGGCGTCCAGAACGAGGTGGGGAGGTGGGGGGGGGGAAGGGAAGTCATTAAATTCTACAATAAATCCTTATTTATACTTACACAAATATTACACAAATATTATACAAATAAATCCAACCTGAATAAAAATTTATAAGCAAAGAAAAGATTAAATAAACCATCTTCCTACCTGTGTGAAAGTGCTTCAGCCAGGGAGAATGCTGCAGCAAGCCTCACAAAACGAGGCAGCCGTTCCCGAACGCGGGGGGGGGGGAAAGGAAGCCGTTCCAGACGGCGGGAGGGAACCGACCGCCGACCGAACCGGGGGGGGGGGGGGGGGGGGGGAGAGCCGTTCCAGACGGCGGGTGGGAGGGAACCAACCAAATACGGGGGGGGGAGGAAGCCGTTCCAGACGGCAGGCGGGAGGGAGGGAACCGACCGAACGCAGGGGAGGAAGCCGTTCCAGACAGCGGGCGGAAGGGAACCAACCGAACGCGGGGGGGAGGGGGAAGGAAGCTGTTCCAGACGGCGGGCGGGAGGGAACCAACCAACCGAACGCAGGGGAGGAAGCCGTTCCAGACGGCGGGGAGGGACCCAACCGACCGACCGAACGCGGGGCGGGGGGGGGGGGGGGGAGAAGCCGTTCCAGACGGCGGGCGAGCGACCGAACGCAGGGGGGATGGGGGGGGGGGGGGGGGGGGGGGGGGGAGAGTGCGGGCCCAACCGACCGAACGCAGCGGGGGCGGGGAGGAGGAAGCCGTTCCAGACGGCGGGAGGGAGGGAGGGAGGGAGGGAAGGAGACAGAAGGCTGCAGGAAGCCTCAGAAATTGAGGAGCCATTTCCCGACGGCAAAAGGGGGAGGTCGTCGGGAAACGGCTGCCTCAACTTTCTGAGGCTTCCTGCAGCCTTCTCAGTGCTAATGTGCTTTTATTAAAAAATGTTTAAAAACTAAACAGCTACAAAGAACTACAAAAATGGCCGAGTGCCAATGTTTCCTTCACACTGCGCGTGCGCGAACGCTCCAACGCGCATGCACAGCGTTGCCGGCAGGAAAAAAAACTAATTTAAATAGTACCCGCCCCCTCCCACTTACAAAATCGGCGCGAGTGTCGGCTCCACACCCCTGGGCGCCGCGCCAAACAGACAAGGAGCTGCAGGGCTCTCCAGAATCGAGTTTTTTTTACGGCGCCGTTTTAGGCGCGAAAAACGGGCACCCAGCTCGGAGGGGCGCCCGTTTTTTATCGTGTGGAAACTTGGGCCCAATATATTACCACTGATACCAGACACTTTAGTCTTGTGTGGTACCTTATGAAAAGCTTTTTGGAAGTCTACTAGACTTTGTAACTTCTTCAAAAAATACAATTACATTTGTAAGACATTCCTTTTTTATGAAACTATACTATTCATAAATGACTTGAAGGAAACGTGTAAAAACAGCTTTTTGATAAGCTATGTAACCAAGTGACAAATACAAGGGTGATGAGTAGAATGGGTTAAGGAATGACAAATGGGTTTTAATGTTAATAAATGCAAGGAAATGGACAAGACACAATAAGGAGGCCCTATTTCAAAATGGTCCCTTTGCGTAGGGATAAATCAACAAGCTGCTTTTGGAATATTATGTGCAACTTCTGGTGTTCTGCAGTCAACAGAAAATTGGCACGTTGGAGAAGTTTCAAAGAGCGACAAAGGTAGTTCTTAGACTTGGGACTCTAAATTATGAGGCACGACCTGCAGAGATGAACATATTTTTAGTGGGAAAGAAGTGATTTGAGAGGATTCATAGTGCAGGTCTTTAAAATGGGCAGAAAGGATAATATTGATGTGCACATGATGATTCTGGGTTTAATATTCAGAAGCTTGAATCAAGACTAAAAGAACACACAACACACACAAGAATGGAACTGTGAAATGGATCCCAGCAAATACCTGTGTTGAACAACTCCTTCAAATAAAAAAGTGCTGGATGAACACCTGGTTTGGAGGTTATGGGATCAGGATAGCCTGCAATGATCAAATACTCAGAGGCGGTATTTGTGCTATTGGAGATGGTCTGAGAGGTCATCTTGAATGAAATGTCTAGAATTTTGCTTTATTACCTTTGGGGATAGGGAATATTTATGCAGCACTTTCCCCTCAATTGGTTAAATGGATGGGGTAGAGTCCATAATATAAACTTGGGGAAATTTGATGGGTTGAAATACTTTTTTATGCTCTATTCTTTATATTATGTTTATGATAGAAATAAGGCACACACCTATACCACCTACAGATACTATGGCGTAGTCAATCCAGAGTAGCTTTAATTTTCCTGTCATGCTTTACTCTGGTGATTAGCCGCATCAACATTTATCCGTTCTCTGTTTTCTCCGGATATAGTTCTTGAGCATTAACACTATAATTCAAAATGTTGGTGTGGCCAACATTTGCCATTAAGTTTCATGTTATTTTCTGTCGCTGGCCCATCTTTATTCAGTCCTTGAGATCCATTTCCCCTTTGGTTAATCTTGTTTGGTTAAGCAAGCTGTTATGTCTGATCTTGAGATGATGTCCACAATAGCTATTCAGTGACAGGCAGTGTGTTTGCTTTCAATGTGAAACATAATGACATCATCTCACTCTTGTACTGACACATTTACTATATCTTGGCATGCTTCGTCTATGCTGCCTCATCTGCATTTTGCCAAATGAACCTGTTAAATTTTGGCACTTTTTCAGCAAGGACATTTTGATTTATTAAAAATAGTCGCCTTTCCATTATTTCGTTTCCCCCTTTCAAATTCTCCCCTCGCACCACACACCATTTTACAACCTTTGCCATTTTTGTGTCTGTCACTAGATGATACACGTTGACTTTTGCTACAGATTTTTCTTCTCGCTGCGCAACGTTCTGCATGGCACCTCCTTGCCCTCTTGGGTCAGCTCAGATCAACGACACCATGTCGCAGTCACTCAGTGGTACAACATGTTACAACAGCTACTTCAACGTTTTTGACTTTACAGGTCTCATCTTTCATTTAAAACCCCCATCACTTTGACTTTTTAATTCATTTACGGGATGTTGGCGGCGCCGGCAAGCGACAGTCGTTACCATTACTAATGCTAGCTTTTTATTCCAGATTTTAAAAATTAACTGAATTTTTAAATTCCCCAGCTGCCGTGGTGAGATTTGAATTTGTGTCTCCAGATCATTAGTCCAGGCTTCTGGATTACTAGTCCAGTAACATATCCATTATACTACCGTACCCTGTGACTGATTTAATATCAGCTCAGATCGATGTTATATTGTCATACAGCAGACAGTTCAATCAGGAGCTAGAATCTTTGTATGGGAAAGAGATTTAAATAGCACTGGGTCATAGTGCATTCAATTGTTGTATTAATTGAAGTCTTTTTCAGCATATAAATACAATCTGGTGTCCAGCAACTGTACGATTCTCAAACATTTTCAGTTGACAATATCTCAAGTTTCAGTTCTTGTGTGTTGTCTATAACAATCTATTTTTAATCTAACAGAACCTTTTTATTCTTGACACATTGACACTTTTTCTCCTCGCTTGATAAAGGGTACTATCTGTTCCTCCACCCAGGAAATGCTGCTTGTCATCACAGGGATACCACGATTATTCAGCACACATGCAATAACCATTTGTTATAGTGCACTCTAATTGATTGTGACCTGGATAATATTTATGATTTTTATTAGTAAGAGAAAGCATATAAAACATTTACGTTCACCGCCTGGAATGTAACGATAGATTGTAGGAGAGCTATCTATTTCTACTTGTGTAGTGTTTCTTTTTCGAGTATCTACTCTTGTATTACCATGCCATCTTGATTCTCTCCAATCTTTTATTCCTTCAACTACAGTAGTAGATTCTGTGTGTGTGTAATGTACCTATTTTTGTGAAGTATTCTTGTGCTTTTTGACAGCTAATTGAAATATGTCAAAGCATTTCTATCTAAACTACGTACACTGGATTCGGAAAATGTGCATTGATGCTGTTACTGAGTGGGTGAATGCTTTGTGTCAACATTAATTATAATACGTGGTAATGAAGGTGGGGCGGGGGTGGCTGAGGTGCTGGATTTTTGTAAGAAATGCAGAGTGCACTTATTGTAGGTTGGCTCAGTGACATCACAGACCTTTGAACGCTGCTGTTTTTCTTTGCATCTTCAACAACAGTGAGAATGTTTTTTTGGAGACAACAGGAACAGAATGCTCATTTTTGGCATGAGTGGAATTTAATGAACCTGTGAGAAATAAAAATGCAAGCAATTTCAAGTGTTTAAATGAAAAAAAAAATCCTCCCATCTGGCTGTTCTAACTTTGTATCCAGCAAACCAAATAACTGCAGAACATGAAAATAAATGAATGACTTGACAACCAAAGCACGGCAAGTGGAGAAAAGTGACCCATGCGCAAGTATTGCCCTGGGTTAAAGCACACACTCTTGTATCAAGGGATGAGAAAGATTTCCTAACAGCTAAGTCATCATCTATCCTGAATTGAATTCACGTGTACTCAGCAATATATCTCAAGTCCGCTTTCAGTAACGAAAGCTGTGTTTATATTGTGGCGGCAGGGATGCTGGCTCCTTGTGTCCAGTCATACAGCTGGCTGAAACCTACAGATAAACTTGCCAGAGTTCATTATAGCCAGCGGCCAGGACAACACTGTTTATATAAAACAAAATTGTCTTCCCGACCGTGTGCCTTAGCAAATCGTGGCAACCAATGGTGGAAGGCTCTTGTGCTGGGTGCCAGCACTACCAGCACAGGTCTTTGCACAATCTAAAAGCAGTTGGAAGTTCAGACCACTTGTGGTAGCTTCAATTAGCTTGAGTAAGTGTGAAACAGTAAAAAGTCCTCTGTACAATTGCCTTTATTAAATGGTTCCATTTAAAGTACGATTCAACGTGTAAGAATGGATCCTGAGATTTTAAGATTTGATGTCAGGTTTTAAAATAGTTGGTGTTTCACAGTCATTTGTTCATTCAAAGGATTGTTAAGAGAGCATCACCCACTCCCACACTTAATTTATTTTTGTGCCTCTATTTTACACCTAATTTCAGTGATGCAAAGAATCTGAGGGAAGCGCTTGCTTAGGCATGTACGCTTCTTTTGTTTGGGCCAAAAATGGTTTGCTTAATCTTTGTTGGCGGGTAGGGGGGTGATGTTTTTACTTTGCATTGATGGTGTGAAGTGAGGATGAGTTGCTAAGAATAAATCCTCAACATTTCATATTATAGTAATAGGTTTTGTGTGTGAAATTTCAAAATTAATCATTTGCAACATTGAAACTGCAGCTTTTGGGTATGAAATTAAATTTAAATATTGGGGATCCTTACTCCAGAGAAGCTGCTGCCATCTTCCTACAAGTGTCCTGCCAACTGGTTGTACTATACCTGTAGGCGCTACTTTGAAGCAAGCTCATCACTCTTTGATAACTGCAGTTTAGAAGCATGTAGGGTCTCCAGGCCCATTTTCTTCCCTCAATTATTTCTAATTTTGTTTCCACAGTGTGTCCGCTGTGGCTCAGTGCGTAGCACAATCGCCTGTGAGTCATGAAGGCTGTGGGTTCAAGTCCCACACTTGAGCGCATAAATCTAGGCTGACACTCCAGTGTTGCACTGTCGGAGGTGCCGCCTTTCGGATGAGACGTTAAACCGAAGCCCCGTCTGCTCTCTTGAGTGGATGTAAAAGATCTCATGGCACTATTTCGAAGAAGAGCAGGGGAGTTATCCTCGGTGTCCTGGCCAATATTTATCCCACAATCAACAAAACAAAATCAGATTATCTGGTCATTATCAGTGGAAGTTGGCTGTGCGCAAGTTGGCTGGAGAGCACATTGAGACGCCTGGTGGTTGTGAAAGGCACTATATAAATGCAAGTCTTTCTTCTTTCTTGAAAGTGTTCAAACTTGGTGGGGTTGGTTCCATGATTACTGATTGCCTTCTGATACCTCACCTATCCTTCATATGTGAACTTGGTGCTAGCAGAGTATTTAACTATGGGGATTATTTCATCTGAGCTCACTCCTGTCCACACACGCACGTTCCAGCAGGAGTCTCTGTTCGGAACTTGGGCTGGTTTTCTTGTCGAGAGGTGCTGAGACCCACTTTGGTCAACTCAGCAGAGGCCGGGAATGGAACGTGGGATCTTTTGGCCTGCAGGTCTCAGCTATAGTTGCGTTTGAAAGATATTCTATCACAACAAGAACAAAGCTTGCAGTTGAATAGCAGCCCTCGTGTCGAGGAATGTCCAAATGCTCACAATATGGACAAGGGAAAAATGATGTGGGTGGGACTGGAAGATGGCTTGAAGACATTGATTCGTGGTTAATTTTGTTGTAAATTTCTGAAAAGGGTACTGTGTTGCAATTAGTCAGCTGCGGGTGAGACTCAGTATTTCAAATTTACTTACGTGGGGTTATCAAACAAAATGCACAATGATTTTTGCAGACTAATGTTGTAGTCAATGACTATTTTTGAGTTATATAGCCATGTGTACCCTGCAGTATGTTTATATTTGCCAGTTGCTCAAGGGTTCAGAATCTTCGATGAAGCAAACCGTAAATTTGCAGTGTGCATTAAGTCCTTTGCGTTGAAGATTTTTCCAACTTAATTTGTGGGCACATGAGATATGGGGAGTTCCAATGTCTGTCAACCAACACCACCCCCCCCCCCCCCCCCAGCTTATCTGGTCATTCATTTGGAAAATAGAAAAGAGACTTGCAATCCTATAGTGCCTTTCACGACCACAAGACATTCCAAAGCACTTTACAGCCACGTTTGAAGTGTTGTTGTAATGTAGGAAACACAGCAGCCAATTTGCGCACAGCAAGTTCCCACAAATAGCAATGTGCTAATGACCAGATAATCTGTGTTTTAATGATGATGATTGAGAGATAAATATTGGACCCCAGGGATAACTGCCCTGCACTTCTTCAAAATAGTGCCATGGGGTCTTTTACGTCCACCTGCGAAGGCAGACGAGGCCTCAGTTTAATGTCTCATCCAAAGGACGGAGATTGTGGTTTTGTTAATGTACAGTGCAACATCCCCACCGTCATCTAGGAATCCCTGGCCAAAGAAGGAAGAGCATCCGGGAGGGCGCTGAGCACTTCGAGTCTCGTTGTCGGGAGCATGCAGAAAACAAGCGCAGGCAGCAGAAGGAGCGTGTGGCAAACCAGACTCCCCACCCACCCTTTCCTTCAACCTGTGACAGAGACTGTAATTCCCGTATTGGACTGTACAGTCACCTGAGAACTTACTTTTAGAGTGGAAATGAGTCTTGCTCAATTTCGAGGGACTGCCGACGATGATGATGAATGTATATAAATGGGTTGCCACATTTGCCTGCATGATTACAGGCACTGTAATAAACCATTAGTTGTGAAGCAGTTTGGGATATCTTGAGGATGTGAAGGGGGCTATATAAATGCAGGCTTATTTCTTTAATGTCTGTTTTGTTACTATTTATAAATGAGATGTATATAGTCTACTGTACTTCATTAATTTATTCTCAGCAGAATATAAGACTGCACATCAACATTTCAAAGAGCAAAGCGTCATGGTTTAGAGCATGATACATCAAGATTCATAATTGTCTTACCAGTATCGGACTTGCAGTTTTTAATTGTATGGGTAGGCTAATGTTTAATTATCATAATTGGCATACATGTGCTTGATTTAAATTGGCCTAATTTGTTAATGTTATCACTTGAATCAAAATGAATCCTGCAATTCAGGTATCTTTCAATTGTTTTGCTGTTTGTGTCAATAAACATGTAGAAACAGTGCATTGCCGCTGGCTGATTTCTCCCTGCACTCCTTCTCTTTGCACTGTTGTACAAGCAAAATATAAAAACAGATAGTAAAAGCTTTTACCGATATATAAAATGGAAGAGAGTGACTAAAGTAAATGTTGGTCCCTTAGAAGATGAGAAGGGGGATTTAATAATGGGAAATGTGGAAATGGCTGAGACCTTAAACAATTATTTTGCTTCTGTCTTCACAGTGGAAGACACAAAAACCATGCCAAAAATTGCTGGTCACGTGAATGTGGGAAGGGAGGACCTTGAGACAATCACTATCACTAGGGGGGTAGTGCTAGACAGGCTAATGGGACTCAAGGTAGACAAGTCCCCTGGTCCTGATGAAATGCATCCCAGGTTATTAAAAGAAATGGCGGAAGTTATAGCAGATGCATTCGTTATAATCTACCAAAATTCTCTGGACTCTGGGGAGGTACCAGCGGATTGAAAAGCAGCAAAAAGGGGGCAGACAAAAGGCTGGTAACTATAGGCCGGTTAGTTTAACATCTGTAGTGGGAAAAATGCTTGAAGCTATCATTAAGCAAGAAATAGCAGGACATCTAGATAGGAATAGTGCAATCAAGCAGACGCAACATGGATTCATGAAGGGGAAATCATGTTTAACTAATTTACTGGAATTCTTTGAGGATATAACGAGCATGGTGGATAGAGGTGTACCGATGGATGTGGTGTATTTAGATTTCCAAAAGGCATTCGATAAGGTGCCACACAAAAGGTTACTGCAGAAGATAAAAGTACGCGGAGTCAGAGGAAATGTATTAGCATGGATCGAGAATTGGCTGGCTAACAGAAAGCAGAGATTCGGGATAAATGGGTCCTTTTCGGGTTGGAAATTAGTGGTTAGTGTTGTGCCACAGGGATTGGTGCTGGGACCACAACTCTTTACAATATACATAGATGACCTGGAAGAGGGGACAGAGTGTAGTGTAACAAAATTTGCAGATGACACAAAAATTAGTGGGAAAGCGGGTTGTGTAGAGGACACAGAGAGGCTGCAAAGAGATTTAGATAGGTTAAGCGAATGGGCTAAGATTTGGCAGATGGAATACAATGTTGGAAAATGTGAAGTCATCCACCTTGGGGAAAAAAAAACAGTAAAAGGGAATATTATTTGAATGGTGAGAAATTACAACATGCTGCGGTGCAGAGGGACCTGGGGATCCAAAGTTAGTTTGCAGGTGCAGCAGGTAATCAGGAAGGCGAATGGAATGTTGGCCTTCATTGCGAGAGGGATGGAGTACAAAAGCAGGGAGGTCCTGCTGCAACTGTACAGGGTATTGGTGAGGACGCACCTGGAGTACTGCATGCAGTTTTGGTCACCTTACTTAAGGAAGGATATACTAGCCTTGGAGGGGGTACAGAGACGATTCACTAGGCTGATTCCGGAGATGAGGGGGCTACCTTATGATGATAGATTGAATAGACTGGGTCTTTACTCGTTGGAGTTCAAAAGGATGAGGGGTGATCTTATTGAAACATTTAAAATAATGAAAGGGATAGACAAGATGGAGGCAGAGAGGTTGTTTCCACTGGTCGGGGAGACTAGAACTAGGGGGCACACTCAAAATACGGGGGAGTCAATTTAAAACCGAGTTGAGAAGGAATTTCTTCTCCTAGAGGGTTGTGAATCTGTGGAATTCTCTGCCCAAGGAAGCAGTTGAGGCTAGCTCATTGAATGTATTCAAATCACAGATAGATAGATTTTTAACCAATAAGGGAATTAAGGGTTATGGGGAGCAGGCGGATAAGTGGAGCTGAGTCCACGGCCAGATCAGCCATGATCGTTTTGAATGTAAAATGAAGACTAGGGAGCCGACATTCAGGCTCGCCAGAAACCTGGCGCACTTACTATTTTTAAGTGTTCCACTGGGTAGGATGAGGTCGACTCGTGATCGATATTCAGCTCTTTGTCCTTTTTTTGCAGCGGACTGGAAGTCGGTCATCTTGGGGGTGGAAGTGGAGGCAGGATGGAGTTTCAGCTGCTGTCAGTCAGCAGCGGTGTGGAGATGACTTCATGACGCATGTGCGTCACCACGCTCTCCCCTTCATTAAAGGGTGAGCATTTAGCACTTTGAAACTTCGGTCCACTGGGCCACCAGGGAGGGTTTCGGCTGGGCCAGCGGCCTGTCACCCAAGAGAGGGTGCCGGGCTGCTTGTTGGCGGCTCCGGCCGAACCCGGGGGCATAATTGTTGGCCCGACCTGGCAGTCGGCCGTCAAAAAAAAACATGGCGGTCATGACAATGTGCCCTCCCCTTTAAGGGCCGCTGTGCTGCCATGGCTTACAGAGTCAAAGCAACGTGCACCGACAGAAAAAGCTGTCGGGGACGCCGCACTGTGGATCGTGGATTATTGCGGCTAAATTTCGCGGGAGATCGGTGGTGCGCGCTTTGATGACGTGCTTCGGACGCTCGGCAGCAGCGGGGCGGAAGTGGGAACCGCCAGAAATATCTCGCTGAATTTCGATCGTGGCGGCCATTAGACCGGAAGTTGGCAGCCGCTCAACTCTGCCGCCTGGGGCCGCCGCTTTCTGGCGGTAAGTGGCCTTTTTGGGAGGCTGAATTTCAGCCCCAAGATCTCATCGAGTTTGACACAGGTTGTAGCACCGTTTGGAATGCAGGATCCTCTGTGCTAACTTCGAGATGGCTGTGTTAAAGGAGCTTAGAATTAAGTAGAATATAGAGCACATAATAGGCCATTCGGCCAAACCAGTCCATGCCGACGTTTATGCTCCACTCGCATATCTGCCCATCCTTCCTCATCTAACTATCAGCATAACACTCTATTCCCTTCTCATATGCATATCTAGCTTCTCCTTAAATGCATCTATACTATTTGCCTGAACTGCTCCTTGTGGTAGCGAGTTCAGAAATTGTGCTCCAGATGTTTCATTCCCAGCCCTGATGCTCATCTGTTTTATTATGGACACTGCATTGCTGTACAGACAATTTAACTCAATTTTAATTAGTCTTTTCATTTTTGTAACCATCTTTTTACACTCTTGTTTTATTACTTTATATTTATTTTCTGGCCATCTACGTCCTTCCTTAGTTTAATCTGTCCCATTCTGCCTTTCCTGTCTCATTTATATTCAAGATTGTTTCATTTCCTGTAGACCCTAGCATCTTAGTTTAAAGCCTTTACCACCTCCGTATTTCCCTTTCCACTCGGGCACTGGTCGCATTCCAGTTCAGGTGGAGCCTGACCCATCGGTACGGCTTATAGAAATAGTGTTTTTTTAGATTAAATAAAAATGGCAAGTGTGAGATTTATCCCTGCAAAGGCATATCCGTGTTAGATTCTGTGATCATCAGTCTAAATGAGGGATCTTTGGTGGATCTGGACTGAAATTAGTCAGAACTTTCCACAGCCAAACAGGACATTCAGCGCACCTACATGCACCTAGCTTCAACTCCCATCAACCGAGCTGGCTCCTCACTCAAACTGAATTCTTTGATATGCAACCTTGGACCATAAACAAAGCTTTCTGCCCCATGTCTGGTCTATTATCAAGGCTGCCTTCTTCCATTGCTGGATCATTGCCTACTTAATTCCTACTCCACTCTTGCCATTGCTGTAACCCTTATACATGTCTCTCTCAACTGGACGATTGGTTTCTTTAATGCGCTCTTCATTGATCTCTCGCCATTGCCTCATCCAGCTCTTTTTGGATCATCTTTCCAGCCATGTGGTCGACTTCACACCCTGTATTCATCTGCTTCCGTGTTATTGCAAGTTCCCTGCACTCTCTGCTCCACCATCGAAGGCTGATCATCGAGGCAGTTTCACGAGGTTGATTCCTGAGATGAAGGGGTTGTCTTATGAAGAAAGGTTGAGCCTATACTCATTGGAGTTTAGAAGAATGAGAAGTGATCTTATTGAAACGAATAACATTCTGAGAGGGCTGGACAGGGTAGATGCAGAGAGGATGTTTTCCTTCGTGGGGAAATCTAGAATGAGGGAGCATAGTTTCAGTATAAGCGATCGCCCATTTAAAACAGAGATGAGGAATTTCTTCTCTTGGAGGGTCATGAATCTTTGGAATTCTCTACCTCAGAGAGCTGTGGAGGCTGGGTCATCGAATATATTTAAAGTGAGAGAGATAGATTTTTGAATGATAAGGGAGTCAAAGGTTATGGGGAGCAGGCAGGGAATTGAGGCCAAGATCAGATCAGTCATGATCTTATTGAATGGCGGAGCAGGCTCGAGTGGTCAAATGGCCTACTCCTGCTCCTATTTATTATGTTCTTCTTATGTATTATGTTCTTCTTATGTTCTATCATTCAGCCAACTATACTCCTGCTCTCTGGAACTCTTTGAACATCATTCCGCATTGTTAATTGTCTCCCTGCCTCCTGAGTTCCTTCATAGGCTTTTCGACGTTCACCTCCTTCCCCCTTGCAGAGAGCTCTAAGACATTGTTATATGAGAAGCACGCTATTGAATGTAAGTTGTTGTACTATTTGTACAGGCTCTGTGACGGAAAAGAGAGATGTGTGAGTCAAGTTATCTAAAGTGCTGGTGGGCGTGGAGGAAATGTTGCCACTTTCTTGAACAAGTGAGCATTTTACATATGAAATTGGTTTGAAAGTTGCTTAATGCTTTAGAAGCTTACATACTTCTTCGCCATATGTGGTTTGACACCGCTTGAGTTGTATGAACTGCAAAGAAATAGTAACTTGGAACAATAGAACTGGTTGGGAAGCTGCTAGGATTAATTTCAAATCTTAATGCCACCAGATTTATTGGTATGCCAATATGGAAGAGTTATGTTTGGGAGGTCTTGCGTGTTAGTGATGACTTCTCTTAACCATGGTATCTTACAAAGATATACATTGGAGCTCATTGTAAAGGATGGGTAAATTTATTGCCATATCATTTCCTTGCATCCCTCACTGAGTATGGAAATATTTCTATCATAGACCTGATAAATGTGCATAGTTGGCCAGAATTAAACATATCGCTGTTACACTAGTCTCGTTCAGAATCTGGTGACTGGTATTTCTTCTGTCAGAGGGCCGTGAATCTGGAGTTCTCTGCCCCAAAGAGCTGTGGAGGCTGGGTCCTTGAATATATTTAAGGTGGAGATAGACAGATTTTTGACCGATAAGGGAGTCGAGGGTTATGGGGAGCGGGCAGGGAAGTGGAGTTGAGGCCAAGATCAGATCAGCCATGATCTTATTGAATGGTGGAGCAGGCTCGAGGGGCCAAATGGCCTAATCCTGCTCTTATTGGTTAAAGAATTTCTCACCAAGCATTTCTGCAGTAATTTAGTATCTAGCTCCATAAACTCATGTGCGTTGTGTGTTCATTTTTACCATCTTGGACAATGTATGGCAGTGTGTTTTACTTTCTGAAATACCGCACTGTACTTCAGGACACTGCAAGAAATCATTTGTGCTAATTTCGACTCTGCCCGTCCCGCATTGATCCACAGACCTACTATAAAACTGTTTAAAGTTCACTTTAAAAAATGGGATAAATTGTTGCCTCGCCATCTCTGCGTGATTCCTCGGCACATTCTTCAGATTGCGATCTGGTGCTGATTAAGAGAATTGAGGTAATTATCCCACAGCTCTGTCTTCTCGAGTAGGTAGGCAGACCAATTTGTTTTTCAGAACCAGCATTATGCAACTGATAATGTGAATGTGATCATAACAGTTATTTCTGTTCTAACTTTTGTTTGCAGCAGACTGCGACAAATAGCTTTTGCAAAAATTTTATTCACTTTTGCAAGCAAGATCATTTAAATTTTAAAATGGTATTTCTTTGTCTCAGTTTGAATAGTAAAGGTACAGGTGCAGCATCCAAAAGCCGGAGATCTGGAATGATCCGGACTCCTGACCGATTGATGGCAAGCTCGACCGTCATCTGTAAAATAATTCGGACCCTACCGACCTCGCCTTGCCGCCGCTGCCCGACCTTGGGCCTCGCCTCGCCGCCGCTGCTGCCAGAGCTCGGGGCCCCCTCGCTGGCCCGCCCGAACACCTCGGGGCCTCCTCGCCGTCCTGCCCGAGCAACTCCACGACGGCGGGGCCTCGCTCGAACACCTCATCACCCAGCGATCTGAACAGCTCTTTGGCGAGCACCCCCGCGACGTTCCAAAATCCGGAAATACCCGAACCTGGGCTCGGGTGTTTCCAGATTCGTGACGTCAGAAAGACATTCCAAAATACGGAACGTCCTCGGTCCCGAGGGTTCCGGATTTGAGACGCTGCACCTGTAGTACATTTCAGGAAAAACATGGTTTCACTGGCCACTGCTGGTGGACTTGCTAAAACCGATGTTTTTGCAAGTTGAAGGGCAAGTTAAATAGATACATACATTGCTCTGGTTTCTCCAAATTTAATAAGTTTTGTAAGTTCTAATGCCAGGGTTTGCTTGTGTTTTCGGCAGATTTTAGTAGTGGAATTCTGCAATCATCATTCATTTAAAAACAAGTGGCCAACTGGAAGGTTAACTTCCATAGCTGATTTACGTGGCACTGCACAGCTTGGTTGAGAAGCATTCACTATTTAAACAGGTTTAGTATGACCAGTGTGATCTTTGAAATGTACACCCTGTAGTTGGGAGTATATTGAGTTAAGGGACTTCTTTTGATTGAAAAGATTTATAGGCCTGCTGTCACCTGAATGTTTAACACTGCAGGGAGATAGCACGAGCAGACAGTCAAGCTAGTGCAAAGTTAGTACAGTCGGGGCTAATTGGAGGTTATATAAATATTGTATCAAGTTTTAAAATATTCTTCGAATTAAACAGTGGGATGGCAGGTGTATGTACCAGATTAGCTTTTGGATGTGCAACCCATTTCACAGAATAACTGTTCAATAATAATAACTTTTTTAATGTAGCGCCTTTAACGTAGTAAAACCGTCCCAAGGTACTTCACAGCAGTGTTACAGACAAAACAGATACATTTGACACTAAGCCACAAAAGAAAAAATTAAGGCAGGTGACCAAAAGATTGGTTAAAGAGGTAGGTTTTAAGGAGTGTCTTAAAGGAGGATAGAGAGGCGGAGAGGTTTCAGGATGGAGTTCCAGAGCTTAGGGCCCAAACAGCTTTTAATATTTAATAATGAAGCAAAGGCTACATTTCTGAGATAAGCAGAATATGTCATTCAAGGCACAAGCTGGACACTACCTGTAATTATGGTTATACGGTTCTGATACAATAAGAGTGAAGCATATATCCTCCAAAAACTAGGTTATAACGTTGCTCAACTCTGATGGTGCCTTCTGTTAGACATTTAGTGTCACATTATTGGCAGAATGAACTACAGAAGCCAGTAAAGTGTCTAATAAATTCTGTTCATGCAGGTATTCCCCATAGGGATAAAGCTTGTGTGGACCACTGTGCTGAAGTACACGGGGAATATCTTGTGACACGTGAGCAGTTGTCCTCCTTTCTTCTTGACTGTATTTGTTACTGCTGGGAATAGATCCTTCATGGGTTGACTGGTTTATACTTTAAAAGGTTTGCAAGTCCCAATTGGCCAACATTGATTGTCTTCAGGGCTCCAACATTCATGCAGAAGTTATCGCTGCTCTGTTTAGCAAATGACGATAGTCATGTAGTTTATACATGTTTATGCTCTGTCACTTCTATTTAACTCTCTTTTTGTTAAGATGACATTAGAACCATAGAATAGTACAGTACAGAAGGAGGCCATTCGGCCCATGAAGGGAATTGGATAAATACTTGAAGGAGAAAAAATTGCAGTGATACAGGAAAAGAGTGGGGGAGTGGGACTAACTGGACTGCTCTTCGAAAGAGCAGGCTCGACAGGCCAAATGGCCACTTTTTGTGCTGTACTATTCTGATTCTGGACTCTCTTGAACTGTGAAACATGCAAGTAGTTTATCTGGAGAAGCATGTTAAGCTAAATAATGCCAATGGAACATTTGGTTTTGCAGATCTGTCACCTGTGCAGCAGGTGCATTTAATACAAACTGATCTTCAGTCTTGTTATTATCATATATTATTGATTACAGTTTAACCATAGGCTGGTGGTAGGTCCAGGGAAATTCCAAGTTTTCTGTAACACTACATTTTGTAAAATTCATTCTCTGCAAGGCTGACATTTATTGCCCATCCCTAATAGCCCCTGAGCAGGTGATGGTGAGCCACCTTCTTGAACCGCTGCGGTTCGTTTGATAGGGTGTTCAGGATTTTGACCCAGCGATGATGTTGGAATGGCGATGTACTTCCAAGTCAGGATGAAGTGTGACTTGCAGTGGAACTGAATCTTAGATCCCATTAGGATCAAGGTTTGGTTAGCTACACAAGGCTTATATAGGTGACAGCATGCAATTGACCCCGTGCAGATCAGTATAAAAGTCAAGTGATACCGCCATGCTAACTTATTTTAACCCTTTCTGTACCTCAGCTGAGTTATCTTGTCTTGGTACAACCCAGCTAGCCACATCATGGACAAGGTAATCTGTTGAACACTAATTCTAGAGTATTTGATGCAACAAATACTTTTGTCGTAGTGTTTACATGACACCATCATGGTCCCTATAAATATATATGCGCATGCTGTGTATTTCAGACCTACATTGTTTTGTTTCCTGTACTGAGGGTATCTGTTGTTGCCTGAACATATTGTCCTTCATATTCACAAGCCATTGCATTTCAGGTACGCATTGACTTGGTATTTTGATAATACGCTGCAGAACTGTAATGATTCAGATTAGTACTAGTCATAAATTAGTACTAGTCATAAAGTACTTGGGAAAGTGAGCTATTAAACTTGAGAGAATATTTTGTGAATGTATTAAAAATGTTGGACAGAAAGAATAGGAAAGATGCCAATTTCCGAGTGAGATGGAAACTTTTTGAGCAACTTGAAACTATGCATATTGCATCTAGCAAAAGAGTCAACTATTTCAATATGTAAAGGAGTTCTGGAAGGACATCACTGCAGTCTGCTGGGAACTGCTGAAATAATTTGTGCTTTGAGTGGAATAGTATTATTCTTTTTAAGTGAAACCTAATGATTGTTTTCTCGTCGTTCATTATCTTGGAATTTTCTATAATGCATAATGTTATCATGAACCCTCGCTGACTGCTAATATTCTCTCTCTGGTATTACTTGATGGAAGGTCAGATCTTGGTTACCACAGAGGTGTGAAAGAATGATGTCTCAATCAGATTTGAAATCCTCATTATTGCAAAGATTTAACCTTTTTTTATCCTGAATTTCCTTTTCCTATTTTATCAAGCATATTTCTACAATGGTTTTTGAAAAATAGTTGGCATACACAGCCTCCAAAAAAGAAATGGGCAGAATTGCGCCAAGGGAATTTACATAAAAATATAAGGAATAGGCCCTTCGAGCCTGCTCTGCCATTCAATTTAATTTGGAGAAATCCAACTCGTATTTAATGTAATGTTACAAATTGGATTGCAACACTCAATATTAATGTAGATCTGGACTATGTACCTTATTTTCTGTTTGAATATGTGTTATCAAATATCATAAATCAACAGGTATGATAGCTTAATTGTTACGGTTGTGTAAGCAGCAGCCCAGAGGTTGAGTTCCAGTCACACCATGGCAAGTTGAACAATGCATTAATCCCAATAACTTTGGGCTAGCACCAGAAAATAACCATGAAATCTGCTAAATTGCTGTAAAAGAACCCAACTGGTGCGACAATGTCCTCAACCCCCACCCAGTCCGGCCAACATGCAACTCCAGTCCCACGCTTTGTGGTTGATTCTTAATCACCTACATCCTAAAAATAAAGTAAAAAAAAAACAAAATGGAAGGATAACATGTAGGGAAATGGTGCTTGCATTGTGTGCCAACTTTCTTCAGTCAAAGATACCAACTTCAATATAACCACTTCCCCTGTGTGTGTGATTAGTTTCTGTGCAGTATTAATGTGGCATTGGATGTGAATGGCTAGCAGATAAATAATGTACTGATGTGAACGGGCTATTTACTGTGCTGTTGGGGCAAATGCAGTCTGTATTTATAACCCTGTGAGTATTGTGGGATTATCTGCGCTGACCTTGGAGGAGACTTCTTGCATAACTTAAACACTAAGGAAAGTGAAAGAACTAAACTGCAATGGGAAATCAGTGCAATTTTGGGAAGCTTAACTTTCTACTGAATAGATCACTATGCAAATATTAGTATAATGAGATGTAGGTGGGTTGGTGCAGTAACCAAATTGAACCATCCGCGCTTTCAATTTCAATATTTTGAATTGAGCGAAAACAATGACACACACACACTAATTAACTGGGTTAATAGACTGCAATGTGTTGTGTAACACACCGATGAATGAAAAATATGAATTGCATGGTATAAGACCTAAGTGTTAGAAATGTCGTCTTAATGTTACAGCACAGAAACAATTCTGCGCTGGTGTTTTTCTCCACGAGCCATCTAGTCTAATCCCACTCGCTCTCCTTACTGTTTGATATACCTCGTTTACAAGCAACTATCTAATTCCTATTTTTTTTTAAATTATGGATGCGGCTGAACAATAGTTTGTGGCAGAGAATTCCACCTTCTATAAAAACGATTTTTCTAACCTCCCTTTTTTATTAAATTTGGATCCTCTCATTGCTGTCCTCCCAACCACTGGAAATAATCTGTCAGTTTATCAGAACCTTTCATAATCTTCAAGATCTCTCTCAGGTCACCCCTTAACCTTCTCAGCTCCTGTGGGATAAAGCCTTAATCTGTAGTGTCTCTTCAGAACTATAACCCCTCGTGTCCGGCAACATCTATGCTGGTGAATCTACTTTGCACCTTTTCCATTGCTTTTTATATCCTTCCCATAATGGTGTATCCAAAGCCACAAAAACTAAAATCTCGAACAAGGCCATATTTTGTATTGTATTCTGGTAGGAATCCAGAAATGAGGATGAATTTTATTATGGATTTATCAGTTTTACTGAAGGCCATTGAATGAATACAATAGAATAGTTGGAAAATTATCAAGTAGCACCTGATTTTCTTTCTAATAACATTGTTAATACAGAGCTGGATAATATAAAAACAACTTGTATTTATAAAGCGCTTTTAACGTAGTGAAACATCCCACAGTACAAATAATGGGGTACAGGGAAATGGCAGAGATTTTGAACAAATATTTTGTATTGGTCTTCACGGTAGAAGACACTAAAAGCATCCCAATAGTGAATAATCAAGAGGCTATAGGGACGGAGGAACTTCATGCAATCACCATCACTAAAGAAGTAGTACTCAGTAAAATAACGGGACAAAAGGCGGACAAATCCCCATGACCTGATGGCTTGCATCCTAGGGTTCTAAAAGAGGTGGCTGCAGAGATGGTGGATGCATTGATTGTAATCTACCAAAATTTCCTGGATTCTGGGGCTGTCCCAGCAGATTGGAAAACCGCATAAAAACGCCCCTATTTTAAAAAGGAGGCAGACAGAAAGCAGGAAACTATAGACTGGTTAGCCTGACATCTGTCGTTGGGAAAATGCTGGAGTCCATTATTAAGGAAGCAGTAGGAGGACATTTGGAAAAGCATAATTCAATCAAGCAGAGTCAGCATGTTTTATGAAAGGGAAATCATGTTTGACAAATTTGCTGGAGTTCTTTGAGGATGTAACGAGCAGGATGGATAAGGGGGAACCAGTGGATGTGGTGTATTTGGATTTCCAGAAGGCATTCGATAAGGTGCCACATAAAAGGTTACTGCACAAGATAAAAGTTCACAGGGTTGGGGGTAATAATATATTAGCATGGATAGAGAATTGGCTCACTAACAGAAAAGAGAGAGTAGGGATAAACGGGTAATTTTCCGGTTGGCAAACAGTAACTAGTGGGGTGTCCAGTGATCGGTGCTGGGGGCCTCAACTATTTACAATCTATATTAATGACTTGGATGAAGGGACTGAGTGTAATGTAGCCAAGTTTGCTGATGATACAAAGATGGGTGGGAAAGCAAATTGTGAGGTGGACATAAAAAATCTGCAAATGAATATAGACAGGATAAGTGAGTGGGCAAAAATTTGGCAGATGGAGTATAATGTAGGAAAATGTGAGGTTATCCACTTGACAGAAAAAATAGAAAAGCAAATAATAATTTAAATGGAGAAAAGTTGCAAAGTGCTTCAGTACAGAGGGACCTGGGGCTACTTGTACATGAAACACAAAAAGTTAGTATGCAGGTACAGCAATTGATCAGGAAGGCAAATGGAATGTGGCTTTTATTGCAAGAGGGGATGGAGTATAAAAGCAGAGACATCCTGCTACAACTGTACAGGGTATTAGTGAGGCCACACCTGGAGTACTGCATGAAATTTTGGTTTCCGTATTTAAGGAAGGATATATTTGCATTGGAGGCTGTGCAGAGAAGGTTCACTAGGTTGCTTCAGATGAGAGGGTTAACTTATGAATATAAGAACATAAGAATTAAGAACAGGCCATCTAGCCTCTCGAGCCTGCTCCGCTATTCAACAAGATCATGGCTGATCTGGCCGTGGACTCAGCTCCACTTACCCGCCCGCTCCCCATAACCCCTAATTCCCTTATTGGTTAAAAATCTATCTATCTGTGATTTGAATACATTCAATGAGCTAGCCTCAACTGCTTCTCTGGGCAGAGAATTCCACAGATTCACAACCCTCTGGGAGAAGAAATTCCTTCTCAACTCGGTTCTAAATTGGCTCCCCTGTATTTTGAGGCTATGCCCCCCTAGTTCTAGTCTCCCTGACCAGTGGAAACAATCTCTCTGCCTCTATCTTGTCTATCCCTTTCATTATTTTAAATGTTTCTATAAGATCATCCCTCATCCATCTGAACTCCAACGAGTAAAGACCCAGTCTACTCAATCTATCATCATAAGGTAACCCCCTCATCTCCGGAATCAGCCTAGTGAATCGTCTCTGTACCCCCTCCAAAGCTAGTATATCCTTCCTTAAGTAAGGTGACCAAAACTGCACGCAGTACTCCAGGTGCGGCCTCACCAATACCCTGTACAGTTGCAGCAGGACCTCCCTGCTTTTGTACTCCATCCCTCTCGCAATGAAGGCCAACATTCCATTCGCATTCCCGATTACCTGCTGCACCTGCAAACTAACTTTTTGGGATTCATGCACAAGGACCCCCAGGTCCCTCTGCACCGCAGCATGTTGTCATTTCTCCCCATTCAAATAATATTCCCTTTTACTGTTTTTTTTTTCCAAGGTGGATGACCTCACATTTTCCGACATTGTATTCCATCTGCCAAACTTTAGCCCATTCGCTTAACCTATCTAAATCTCTTTGCAGCCTCTCTCTGTCCTCTACAGAACCCGCTTTCCCACTAATCTTTGTGTCATCTGCAAATTTTGTTACACTACACTCTGTCCCCTCTTCCAGGTCATCTATGTATATTGTAAAGAGTTGTGGTCCCAGCACCAATCCCTGTGGCACACCACTAACCACCGATTTCCAACCCGAAAAGGACCCATTTATCCCGACTCTCTGCCTTCTGTTAGCCAGCCAATTCTCTATTCATGCCAATACATTTCCTCTGACTCCGCGTACCTTTATCTTCTGCAGTAACCTTTTGTGTGGCACCTTATCGAATGCCTTTTGGAAATCTAAATACACCACATCCATCGGTACACCTCTACCCACCATGCTCGTTATATCCTCAAAGAATTCCAGTAAATTAGTTAAACATGATTTCCCCTTCATGAATCCATATTGCGTCTGCTTGATTGCACTATTCCTATCTAGATGTCCCTCTATTTCTTCCTTAATGATAGCTTCAAGCATTTTCCCTACTACAGATGTTAAACTAACCGGCCTATAGTTACCTGCCTTTTGTCTGCACCCTTTTTTAAACAGAGGCGTTACATTAGCTGCTTTCCAATCCGATGAAGGTAGGTTGGGCCTATACTCATTGGAGTTCAGAAGAATGAGAAATGATCTTATCGAAACATATAAGATAATGAGAGGGCTCGACAAGTTGGATGCAGAGAGGATATTTCCACTGATAGGGGAAACTAAAATCAGGGGCATAGTCTCAGAATAAGGGGCCGTTCATTTAAAACTGAGATGAGGAGGAATTTCTTCTCTGAGGGTTGTAAATCTATGGAATTCTCTGCCCCAGAGAGTTGTGGAGGCTGGGTCATTGAATATGTTTAAGGTGGAGATAGACAGATTTTTAACGATAAGGGAATAAAGGGTTATGGGTAGCGGGCAGGGAAGTGGAACTGGGTCCATGATCAGATCAGCCATGATCTTATTAAATGGTGGAGCAGGCTCAAGGGGTCAAATGGCCTACTCCTGCTCCTATTTCTTGTGTTCTTGTGCTTCACAGGAGTATTATGAGATTTAAAAAATTGACACCGAGCCTTAGCACAAGTGACCAAAAGCTTGGTCAAAGAGATATGTTTTAAGGAAAAAAGAGAAGTGGAGAGGCGGAGAGGTTTAGACAGGGAGTTCAACAGAGGCAACCGAAGGCACGGCCACCAATGGTTGAGCGATTATAATCAGGGATGCTCAAGAGGGCAGAATTCGAGGAGTGCAGACATCTCGGGTTGGGGAGGGGGGGATGCGGTGGGGGGGTTGTTATGGGGCTGGAGCTGACGAGCTAGGGAGAGGCGAGGCGAGGCCAAGGAGGGATTTGAAAGTGAGAATTTTGAAATATGGCATGAATATGTGACTGTAGAGGGCAGTAATATCAGATGGTTCGTAGAGTTGTTCAGAAGCACTGGGTTGAACCAACTTAAATATTTGGATACTCAAATTTTAAATCATGTAGGATCATATCTGCTTCAGCTGCAGTCTTACAATGCAGTCTGCGATGTGTATTGTTACTGTTTAATACTAAAGGCATGTGTTACAATAGATTAATGTAATATTTTCTTTGAAATATGAATGCCCTGCATGGAAAGTGAATTTGAAAAAAAACTGGTGTGCTACATTTCTTTAAAATGTTCATCCAAGGTACTGTAGGCACTTTTACATTTGACATTTTTATATTCGGTACTGTTAAATTTCAGGCTGTCAGCCAACTTTCTTTATTTGTGTTCTCAAGCAAAGTGCCTTTTTCCGCAGGCAGATCTTAGTCTCCTATGATCTGAAAAGTATGCCTTTGTGCTTGCCATGAATAGGAATAGCATGCCACAGGATTAACCGCTGACATTTTCACTGATATTTTGCACCAGAGGTTGTATTGCGCACTCCTGTCTACTCGAAGGAAGAATGCGAACTATCAGACCACATTGTTTAGGCTAAAACTTGTAATGCAATTTATTTAAGATTGATAATTTACACTGAAGTAAAAGAAATACAACAGATAATCTCAATATAATGTATGATTTGCACAGTACTTCAAATTGTTTCAAAAGTAATAACTTCAGAAATCGTAGTCCTTTCAGAGATTTGGAACATAGCAGTGTTACTCTCTTGCTCCATGCCTTTTTGCCACAAGCGACTGCCAGATAGTGAAAGCCAGAAACACTACTACTGTAAGCATAGCCCAGATCAAAAGTTGTCCTCTCTCATGTAAATATTTTATTAAATCAGTTTTATCTTTCAGCGTGATGGAGCATGGTCCTGCAGTCTTCTGACCTTCGATAAATTTGGGTGTTCTGACACCCGATTTACCTATTAAATAGCTTGATTGGTTTCAGATGGCTTAACAGTGATGAGATTGCAGGCTTGCTATATGAGCATCTCAAGAAAGTGAGAGAATTGCCAATGTAATTAACTTGTAAGTATAGCAAATTGACAGCACTTTGGGGGGAACCAATTGGCAGCTTCTGCACTGACACCCATAAATACCTCTGGACAGTTTTGTATATCATCTCGCTTCCTCCACAGAAGAAACTGAATTCTTTTCAGAAGGCAGCTAACAGTTCCATTTTCAATTCACAATACGTTGGCCTGTCTAACATTTCATATAAAATTTATGTGCAGCATCTTTTTCTTAAGACGTCAAAAAGGATGATGCTCTATTTCTGCTCCAGATGTTTTTGTAGCTTGGAATGCAGAAGAGTGACCCTGTTGATTCCTTGCATCTACATTATTGAAACCTCCTCATCCTAACAGCACTATCACAGATGTACATTATTGTGGGTTTGCTACTCTGCCTCTGGATAAGGGAGCTGGCTTTCGCAATGGAAGCGAAGGTCGCTGTCTTGCAACCTACATCGCAGAAGTGGCAAATGTAAAAAGTCCACAGAGAATGCATTTGCACTGCATAGCTATTTTTACTTTTCATGGGAATGGACTGTGTAATAATTTTGGAAATAAAAGCTGA
This sequence comes from Pristiophorus japonicus, assembly GCF_044704955.1. Taxonomy (NCBI): domain Eukaryota; kingdom Metazoa; phylum Chordata; class Chondrichthyes; family Pristiophoridae; genus Pristiophorus; species Pristiophorus japonicus. The sequence goes on along the minus strand of NC_091998.1, from coordinate 23,105,834 downwards.
AAATGCTGGAAATACTCCACAGGTCAGGCAGCATCTGCGGAGAGTGAAAGAGTTAATGTTTCGGGTCGATGACCTTTCATCAGAACTGACAAAAAGTTCAAACATCCTGTGCTGTGCTGTGCTGAGATCGCCGTATCATGCACCTGCACTGGCTTTGTGAGGCTGCAATCTGACAAAAGGATCGTCGACCTGAAACATTAACTCTGTTTCTCTCTCCATAGATGCTGCCTGACCTGCTGAGTATTTCCAGCATTTTCTGTTTTTATTTCAGATTTTCAGCATCTGACATTTTTGGCTTTTGTTTCACTATATATTTGGTGTCAGACCCCCTGAAGAGGGAGTCTCCAGGTTGACAATGCATGGAGTATAAATCCAGTGTGGTCTCAAACCTGAATTTACCAAGTGCTGAGGGTTTATCGGACCTTAATAAGAACATAAGAACATAAGAATTAGGAACAGGAGTAGGCCATCTAGCCCCTCGAGCCTGCTCCGCCATTCAATAAGATCATGGCTGATCTGGTCGTGGACTCAGCTCCACTTACCCGCCCTCTCCCCGTAACCCTTAATTCCGTTATTGCTTAAAAATCTATCTATCTTTGACTATCTAACATTCAATGAGCCAGCCTCAACTGCTTCCTTGGGCAGAGAATTCCACAGATTCACAACCCTCTGGGAGAAGAAATTCTTTGTCAACTCGGTTTTAAATTGGCTCCTCCGTATTTTGAGGCTGTGCCCCCTATTTTTAGTCTCCCCCACCAATGGAAACAACCTCTCTGCCTCTATCTTGTCTATCCCTTTCATGATTTTAAATGTTTCTATAAGATCACCCCTCATCCTTCTGAACTCCAAGGAGTAAAGACCCAGTCTACTCAATCTATCATCATAAGGTAACCCCCTCATTTCTCGAATCAGCCTAGTGAATCGTCTCTGTACCCCTTCCAAAGCTAGTATATCCTTCCTTAAGTAAGGTGACCAAAACTGCACGCAGTACTCCAGGTGCGGCCTTACCAATACCTTATACAGTTGCAGCAACACCTCCCTGCTTTTGTACTCCATCCCTTTCGCAATGAAGGCCAACATTCCATTTGCCTTCCTAATTACCTGCTGCACCTGCAAACTAACCTTTTGGGATCACCCATCCACCTCCATGGCACGAACCTGGTATTGCAGTACTTCCAGGAACGGTGCAGTGGCTCTCGGCCTTTTGGCTAAGAGCATTGGCGCAGAGTGATCCTTGATGTGTGCAAGGTGACCTCTGGCGTTTGTGATTTGACAAAGAATTGGAAAGATTGGCAACGAAAAATTCATGCACAAGGACCCCTAGGTCCCTCTGCACCACAGCATGTTGTAATTTCTCCCCATTCAAATAATAATCCCTTTTACTGCTATTTTTCCCCAAGGTGGATGACCTCAAACTTTCCGACATTGTATTCCATCTGCCAAACCTTAGCCCATTCGCCTAACCTATCCAAATCTCCTTGCAGCCTCTCTCAGTCCTCTACACAACCCGCTTTCCCACGAATCTTAGTGTCATCTGCAAATTTTGTTGCACGACACTCTGTCCCCTCTTCTAGGTCATCTATGTATATTGTAAACAGTTGTGGTCCCAGCACTGATCCATGAGGCACACCACTAACCACTGATTCCAACCGGAAAGGGACCCATTTATCCCGACTCTCTGCTTTCTGTTCGCCAGCCAATTCTCTATCCATGCTAATACATTTCCTCTGACTCCGCGTACCTTTATCTTCTGCAGTAACCTTTTGTGTGGCACCTTATCGAATGCCTTTTGGAAATCTAACTACACCACATCCATCGGTACACCTCTATCCACCATGCTCGTTATATCCTCAAAGAATTCCAGTAAGTTAGTTAAACATGATTTCCCTTTCATGAATCCATGCTGCGTCTGCTTGATTGCACTATTCCTATCCAGATGTCCCGCTATTTTCTCCTTAATAGTTTCAAGCATTTTCCCCACTACAGATGTTAAACTAACCGGCCTATAGTTACCTGCCTTTTGCCTGCCCCCTTTTTTAAACAGAGGCGTTACATTAGCTGCTCTCCAATCCGCTGGTACCTCCCCAGAGTCTAGAGAATTTTGGTAGATTATAACAAATGCATCTGCTATAACTTCCGCCATCTCTTTTAATACCCTGGGATGCATTTCATCAGGACCAGGGGACTTGTCTACCTTCAGTCCCATTAGTCTGTCCAGCACTACCTCGCTAGTGATAGTGATCATCTCAAGGTCCTCCCTTCCCACATTCCTATGACCAGCAATTTTTGGCATGGTTTTTGTGTCTTCCACTGTGAAGACGGAAGCAAAATAATGGTTTAAGGTCTCGGCCATTTCCACATTTCCAATTATTAAATCCCCCTTTTCATCTTCTAAGGGACCAACATTTACTTTAGTCACTCTTTTCGTTTTATATATCTGTAAAAGCTTTTACTATCTGTTTTTATGTTTTGCGCAAGTTTACCTTCGTAATCTATCTTCCCTTTCTTTATTGCTTTTTTAGTCATTCTTTGCTGTTGCTTAAAATTTTCCCAATCCTCTAGTTTCCCACTAACCTTGGCCACCTTATACGCATTGGTCTTTGATTTGATACTTTCCTTTATTTCCTTGGTTATCCACGGCTGGTTATCTCTTCTCTTGCCGCCCTTCTTTTTCACTGGAATATATTTTTGTTGCGCATTATGAAAGAGCTCCTTAAAAGTCCTCCACTGTTCCTCAATTGTGCCACCGTTTAGTCCTTGTTTCCGGTCTACTTTAGCCAACTCTGCCCTCATCCTACTGTAGTCCCCTTTGTTTAAGCATAGTACGCTCGTTTCTGACTTCCTCATCCTCAATCTGTATTACAAATTCAACCATATTGTGATCACTCATTCCGAGAGGATCTTTTACAAGGAGATCGTTTATTTTTCCTGTCTCGTTACACAGGACCAGATCCGAAATGGCTTGCTCCCTTGTAGGCTCTGTTACATACTGTTCTAAGAAACAATTCCGTATGCATTCTATGAATTCCTCCTCCAGGCTACCCCCTGCGATTTGATTTGACCAATCGATATGTAGGTTAAAATCCCCCATAACTACTGCCGTTCCTTTTTCACATGCCTCCATTATTCCCTTGATTATTGCCCGCCCCACCATGAAGTTATTATTTGGGGGCCTATAAACTACGCCGACCAGTGACTTTTTCCCCTTACTATCTCTAATCTCCACCCACAATGATTCAACATTTTGTTCATTGGAGCCAATATCATCCCTCACAACTGCCCTGATATCATCCCTTATTAACAGAGCTACGCCACCTCCCTTCCCTTCCTGCCTATCTTTCCGAATCGTCAGATACCCCTGTATGTTTAATTCCCAGTCCTGGCCACCTTGCAACCATGTCTCTGTAATGGCCACCAAATCATACCCATTTATAATGATTTGTGCCGTCAACTCATTTACTTTATTTCTAATGCTGCGTGCATTTAGGTAGAGTGTTTTCATCCTAGTTTTTAAACCATGATTTTTAGTTTTTACCCCTCCTGCAGCCCTTTTATATTCAGTGGCCCTTTTTGTTTCTTGCCTTTGGTTTCTCTGCCCACCACTTTTACTCATCTCTTTTCTGTCTTTTGTTTTTGTCTCCTTTTTGTTTCCCTCTGTCTCCCTGTATTGGTTCCCATCCTCCTGCCATATTAGTTTAACTCCTCACCAACAGCACGAGCAAACACTCCCCCTAAGCAAACAGACCTTCATGAGCATTTCTTAAACTGAACTTAACTCAGTTTGCTTAGACAACAGGGATTCTCCCCTCTCTGCTCTTCAAGCTTTTAACTGTTGGGATAGAACTCTCCATATGAATGTATCCAGGAATAGAAACATAGAAATTTACAGCGCAGAAGGAGACCATTTCGGCCCATCGTGTCCGCGCCGGCCGACAAAGAGCCGCACCGGCCCTCAATCAGCAGCCCTGAAGATTACATGTAAATCGATGAACAATGGTGGAAAGGCAAAGAGCACCCAGCCCGACCAGTCCGCCCCACACAACTGCGACACCCCCTACACTGAAACATTCTACACTCCACCCCAACCGAATGTACAGAGTTCTCTCCTAAACAGGATAGTTAAACTTCCATCCAGGCAGGAGCCAAGCAATGTAAAAAGGATTCCATTGAATTGGAACCCGAACATCATCTGCCAGTGAAGAATCTGTTACTATACACCAGAAGTGGATCTAATGTCCGAATCTAGAAATCGGTGGGATTCAAATATTGTGCGCTGTGCTGAAATCGCCCTATATTGTCCCCCCACTGGCTTTGCACAGCTGCATTAGTTAAAGAGGAGGACCTTTCTGTGGTATCTCTTGACTACTGCATAAAAGTACAGATGCTTGAACCCGTTTCTCTATTTGAGGTACACAATCCCAACATGACTGAAGGCAAGGTGAGCATTTTGAACTCTCAATTTCTTTTCCCCCAAGCCTTTTGAAATCAGTAGGAATGAACTCTGCCATCTTCTTGGGGACTATAAAATACCGTTCCTTTGAAATATGGTGGTGGGGACACGAATGGGACATAAATCTCCAAAGGGGTCGGGGGCTCAGCGATAATGTTTTCTTGAGGAAAAATCAAACTTGAACCAATAGTTTCTTCTTTATTAATTCATCACTTCCCCAGGTCTGGGGGTTGGTGATGATGTGAGTTATGGATAATTTCGGGGATAGAGTTGTATTTGATGAGAAGCTAGTAGCTGATAGATCAGCTGAATTATTAGCTTTTGCTGGCAAAAGATTACTCTCCCCGCTAGTATAGCATTGCCCAAACAGCACTGAGGAAGGATATACTTGCCATTGAGAGAGTGCAACGAAAGTTCACCAGACTGATTCATGGGATGGGGGGATTGTCCTATGAGGAGAGATTAAGTAGACGAGGCCTATATTCTCGAGAATTTAAAAGAATGAAAGGTGATCTCATTGAAACATACAAAATTCTTACAGGGCGTGACGGTAGATGTTTCCTCTGGCTGGGGAGTCTAGAACCATGGGTCACAGACTCAGAATAATAAGGGGTCGGCCATTTAGGACTGAGATGAGAAAACTCTTCATTCAGAGTCTCTGGAATTCTCAACACCAGAGGGCTGTGGAGGCTCATATATTCAAGGCAGAGATCGATAGATTTTTGGACGTTAAGGGAATCAAGGGATATGGGGATAATGCAGGGAAGTGGAGTTGAGTTAGAAGATGAGTTATGATCTCATTGAATGGCAGAGCAGGCTCGAGGGGCTAAATGACCGATTCCTGCTCCTAATTCTTAAGTTATCCCTGGAGAGAGAACATAAGTTTGGAAGGTATTATTGTACTGTTGGATGCTTTCAATTCAAGTGAAACTTCGATTACCCAAGCACCATTATCTATTCTCTTCAATTATCCACAGGAATTTTCATGGATAATTGGAGAGCCAGCATTTGAGCAGTTCTTCTGCCAGCTTTTACTGCCATCTGATCTAATAAATCAGGATCTGTCTGCTATTATCTCCTCATCAAACACAAATGCACCCTCTTGAATTTTTCAGATCGCATATTGTCGCAGACCTCCTCTCTCTCCCCAAACCTCCCACATGTTGGCACTGCATACACCCTGAACATCTCTAATCCATCCTAATGACATATTCCATGGCTCTCCTCCAGCATTACTCTTGCCCCTTGCATGCTATTCCAACACCCAGTGACTCTTCCCCACCCCTCTCCCCAGCACTGTGCTACTTCCAGTTTCCCACACCCACCCTCCCAGCATCCCCCACCCCTCAACCATTCACATCTGCAGCCTACCATTCCCAGACCTACAACTCCCCCTCGCCAATATACACTCATAGTTGAATGTCCCTCTGTTCTCCAAGATCCCACCAATCCCTCCTCTTGCTCTCAGACTACACCCACCAGCCTTCCACCACTGCTAAACGATTCCAATGCTATTACTGCCTCCTCTCTCACTGCAAGGTGGAACAACTTCCCTTCCATTTTGCTGTGTATCCTGACCCTCAAAAAAAAAGTTGCGAGATACATCTCATTGCATACCTTTTTAAAAACTGGAAAACAATGTACGGTTCAACCTGCTGTGAGCAGTGCCATGGGAGTTCTAATGTAATTTATTAAAAATGGTGCATCACTAATTGCAGATGTTTCAGGTCCTAAACCATCTTGAAATGCTGGATGCTTCTAACCTGCATGTCTAACCTCTGGATATCGGGCAGCACATTCTAACCGAGTTCCCGGGTCAAATGGCGGTTGAATTCTGAATGGTCTGGTTTTCATTTGTTTAAGTTTGACTTTGTTCCTTAAAAGAGGTCCGACTCCATCGCGACAGAATATTACATTGTGCATTGCGTGCTATAGCACTCCTCATCTCAGAGATCAGTCTGACTTGCTGTGAGCAGGGCCATGGGAGATCCGACAGTAAGGTTCTGAAAATGGATGTCACAATTGGCAGAAACCGTTTTTTTGCACTTGCCCAGCTCAAATCTTATATTTGGAAAAGTGCGACAAATCAAAACTTAAATTGTGACAAAAATGACCAGCAAATATAAAGAAGAAACTGAAGCAATCAGATCAAGTTTTAAAAGATCTTTTGATTTCTTTATCTCTTTCAAGTACCGAGGGGTGAAAGTAAGTTTGATACACAAAGATTAAAAACAAATTTAATTTTTCACAGTAATGTGATTGAACTCACATTTAACGTTATCTCTTTATCTTTGAGTACTTTATTAACATTGTTCCTCAAAGGCTTCAGCCACACTCTGGCCTGGCTTGTAATTGATATTCGAGGCTTCTGGCAGTGCGCCAGAAGCCTCGAACTATCAACTATAGCACTGCCTGCAATTCCCAGGATGTTGCAGTCTGAATGTATACTGTGTGGAGGTTCTTTTTAATTTTCAAGAAATTAGAATTTTCGATCTTTTTTCCAGCTAAGGTTTCACAGGAAGCCTATTAATTGACAGGCGGTTTCAGGGAGATAAACAGCGGGGGCGAGGATGATTTAAAGCGCCTGTGCTTTGTTTATACTGAGAATTTGAAACTGTGTTTGTTTATGCAAGGATTAATTTTTGCAGCTGTAGTTATTTTCCAAGAACTCGTCACAAAAAGCTCGCTTCACTGTCCAGGCTGAGGTCTTCTGAGATGGAAGCATTTTGGTCTATTTTCTTTTTCTTTTGTGACCAGATATATATATGGGGTTAAAAGAAAGCAGGTGCACTTGCCGAAAATGGTTCTGTTTATTGATGCGTAACGGTTTAGGAAACCCAGACAGTTTGTCTGATTTGGTATCAACGAGACCCACTTAAGTAATTGCCTTATTTTGATGGTCCTGTGTAATTGCCTTATTACCCGTCCTGTCTGCCTGATGCTCCCTCCATTGTTTGCACAGCATGGTTATGCTGTTTTTAAGCTTGTCTTCATTCCATGGTGCTCTGATTGTGCCCGTTCCGTGCCCGTTTGGAAGCTAAGCAGATTTAGACTTGGCTAGTACTTGGATGGGAGCCTGCCTGAGAATAACAGGTGCAGTAGGCAAGTGGGCCAAGGGGTCGCTCTGGCTGCCTGCCTCTCTTCCGCGGCCTTGTCCGTGCCCGGTTGGCCATAGAGAAGGAGCATGAGGTATCCACTGGTGCATTTGATGCCTTCGGCAACTGGTGGTAACTGCAGGGTATAGTGTCTTGTAGACATCGATAATAACATTTTGATTTAGTTGGGAAGGTTTTTTTTTTATTGGTGGGACTTGATGCTGATTTTTGGCATCTTATAGTTTGATTGGACCAACCTAAATTAGTGGTGCCCTAAAAGGGGCACTTGTCATGATTCTTGTTTGGTGACCCTGGGGCAATCCGATGTCCCAAACCATCTTTCTTTCCCAATCTTTATTTTGCTTTCTATACATGATTTAAATCTAATTTATACTTCCTGGTTGAGGCTCTGCGTGTCTGAGGATTTTTCCATCTGATTGGTTGAACGGCTCGCTGTTACTTGACCTCACACATGCCACAGATCCCCTGTAGAGGGCGCCGCACTGGATCAGATGCCCGATGACAGCAAGTCTCCACTCAAAAACTTGTGAAAGCTCTGTGAGCAGCTGTCAGCGTAGTGAACGGCAAGCACCGTTTCTTCGCCGCTGACCGCAAAATCCAGGGCAGTATCTTGCCACCTCCTTTTCTCCTTAAACATCTCTTTTTTACTATGCATTTGGTCCTCAAATTTTACTTCCTGCTAAGTAACTACCATTTTCCTTTGTTAAGCATATTGAGATATTTTTATGTGAAAAATGCTCTGAAAATGAAAGATGCATAATGTCACCTGTACTTGGCATATGGATCTTGGTTATTATAATGGGTACCTCCAGAATGAGGTACTAGGCAGTAACCTAGCTGACCATTGCAACTTACCCTTTGCATGTATTGCAGCATTTGGCGTTTTATGGAGAGTGGAATTTAAAGGTAAACTTCATTGATTTTTCTAAATTGTTAGTGCTTTGAGTGCACTATTTCTACCTTTCTGCTCGTTGAAGGCTAAGTGCATCCTATGCAGATTACTTGCCTCCAATTCATCATCTGTAGCCACTTATGTGTAGATACAGTAGGACTTTCCACTATTTGAAAGGACTGAGTTATGTGGGATACTGCTTTCCAGAGTTCAACTGTTTAACCCTTTAGTCACCATTCCCAGCTGTGTTTTAAATGCTTCTTTCACTTTAAAACATTGAAGTAGCCCTGTACGATTTCCTATTGTGGTAATGCTGCACATGTTAGTTATTTGAGCAATACTTGGTATTTACTAAATCTTTTTGATCTACACCTTTTTTAATGTAAAAACCTAAAACATTAATCCTAGAATCATAGAATGTTACAGCACAGGAGACCATTTGGCCCGTCATGCCTGTGCCGGCTCTTTGAAATAGCTGTCCAAATTAGTCCCGCACTCCAGCTTTTTCTCCGCAACCCTGCAAATTATTCCTCTTCATGTACATGTTCAATTGTCTTTTGAATGTTTCTATGGAATTTAATTCCATCATGCTTTCAAGTAGTGCATTCCAGATCTTAACAACCCTCCTATGTGAAGACATTTCCTTTTCCCCTCCAGTTCTTTTGCCAATCAAATTCATGTATCAAGCAAAGTCCTGTGAACCTTGGTGATGTCAGCCATGATTTATGTTTCCTGGGGCATTAATCAATGAGCTAGATTTTTTAAAGAAATCTTCGCAGGGAATATATCGTGGGCCTGACGTCACTGTCTAGACCTTTCTGGCTAAATGTCATATGCTGAAAAAGACAAGAGTTGCAGACATGTATGACAAGTAACACACAACATTTCCCTTTTCAAAAAAGAGAGGAAGACGCTTTCCGTATTTTTATTGTGTTTTTGGATAACTTTTTTGTTGAAGGTAAGGAACAACATCAGTGCTGTGGAATATGACACTTTGTAGCTCAGTAACTGCTTAAGGATTTCAAGATTCAGCATACTGTGTTTAAAGTACTCGGTATCTGTAGGTTTCGGTGCTGAACAATTGTAGAATGTGTCAGGATCATAAAAGACCTTTCAATTTTTGATCGAACATTCGTTTACAACAAAGATTTAGCTGAATGTTTCTGCTGTTGTAGATGCAGGCAGGTTGGACATTGTATTAACTGAGCAATCCTGTAAAGTTTCCTGTCTATCGAGGAGAGTTTACTGAAAAGGATGGGGGAATACTTGGCTTCCCCTCCCTCCCCCTCCAAACCCACAAATTGTCACCTTTTTGAATGACCCGAGAGGCACGGCGGCAGTAGAAGACTGAACCCAAATAACCTTCCGTTCACGTCAGTAAGGTGCTTATGAAAATCTGCCTTGAGTCCAGCATTCTCGCCCATTTGGAGGGCGATGCGAACACTGATCAATTTAAACCAGGGGATAATGTAACAAAAGGATATTCTTGCATTCATTGGAAAGCATTTTGCAAAAAACAATGACCTCATAGAGCCCACTGTACTTTTATCTTTGAACGGTCTGCCATTTCTTTAATTTCTCATTTGTTTCCTCATGAGCCTCACAGGTCTCAAAATGAGATAATCCTGTTAGCACCAACTTGATTTGAAAATGGAACTCCCAGTGGAGCAGCTACACTTCTGTCGATGTCTAACCTGAAGTGACAAGAAAATTGCACTCTATGTATCAAGGCATTTCATTTCAATTGGCAATAAATATGTGACTTTCAGATCAGAAGCCGGTGGAGGAAGTTAATATGAACTGGAGGCGAATGCTAGAAGGAATGACAGTCCATGAGCACCATTATGTTTCCGCTTTCCCAAATATTTCCTGCTGTAGTGGAACGTTTTACTCTTGAGTAATGCCACTGCGTGGCAAAATTACAAGGATCTTCCCTCGTATCTTGTGAAGAAATTGTGGTCCCTTGTGAATCTATTGCTAAATCTGATTAAGATGTTTCAAAATTATTTAAGCCACTGGTTAAATTGGTTGATGAACTCCCTCCTCCCTTCCCAGTTCATCGGATAACTCTCCTTTCTCCCTCGCCAACCTAGTTGAAGCTAGTATTCTTCTGTCTGAGTCTATGGTGCGCGTTGGCAGACTATTTGACTTCACCTTCACCTTCGGTATTACCATCGCCGGATCCCCCATCATCCTGGGGGGTCACCATTGAATCGAAACTTAACTGGACCAGCCACATAAATACTGTGGCAAAAAGAGCAGGTCAGAGGCTGGGTATTCTGTAGCGAGAGTCACACCTCCTGACTCCCCAATGCCTTTCCACCATCCACAAGGCACAAGTCAGGAATGTGATGGATTACTCTCCACTTGCCTGGATGAGTGCAGCTCCCACAACACTCAAGAAGCTCAACACCATCCAGGACAAAGCAGCCCGCTTGATTGGCACCCCATCCAGCACCTTATACATTCACTCCCTCCACCACTGGCGCACCATGGAAGCAGGGTGTACCATCTTCAAGATTCACTGCAGCAACTTGCCTAGGCTTCTTTGGCTGCACCTCCCAAAACCCATGACCTCTATCACCTAGAAGGACAAGGGCAGCAGGCGCATGGGAGCACCATCACCTCCAAGTTACACACCATCCTGACTTGGAAATATATCGCCGTTCCTTCATCGTCGCTGGGTCAAAATCCTGGAACTCCCTCCCTAACAGCACTGTGGGAGTATCTTTACCACAGGGACTGCAGCAGTTCAAGAAGGCGGCTCACTACCACCTTCTCGAGGGCAATTAGGGATGGGCAATAAATGCCGGCTTTGCCAGCAACGCCCACATCACAGAATGAATTTTAAAAAAAATCACGGCCAAGTCCAATCCTGTTGATATTAAACATCCACATCGATTCTATCAGAGGACGCTGGATAACAATGTGAGTTACTTCCTTTTTACTTAGTGATTTCCCTCCCCTGTTCTCCCCCACCCCACACACACAAACTAAGGAGCGTGGAGACTGAAGCAAATTATAACATTCTCACTTACTCTGACTGACATCAGCCAGCTCAGCATGTTCCGGAGATTGAACCTGGGACAATTGATCACCACATCACCTTACTCAGTCATTGTGTAAACTTTCAGCGGATCTTCTCCTTGACCCATAGAACAATAAAAATGCACAGCACAAGATGGAGACTATTCTGCCTATTGTGTCTGACAGCTCTCCAATACTGTCCTGCACTCTCCCGATAGCCCTGTATTTTTCTTTGCTTCCATTGTGTACCAATCCATGTGGAATAGCATGAAAAGCAAAACAAGTGGATTCCTAATACTGTGCAAACTTCTAATGCACGAATACAACATTTTTGCTGCATTTGGTTGAGAAATTTGAATAGACTTCAAATCTGTATCCCATGACCTTGCTGTATGTATTTCTAAACATTTACATGTGAGAATCATTTGCAGCAGCTGTTTGTATTCTCTTTGAGCTATGCTTTAAACGTCACAGTAATAAATGTTAATAGAAAACAAAAACCTTTTCAGCGGATGCTAGGGTGAAGATCTTCACACTGGTCAGTGTGGGAAATGAGAGAACCATCACTGTTGGCTAACATTCTCCATCAGTCCTTCCCCAGCACCGCTGGTACTCCACATTCTAGTTGACTAGCTGTAGAATGAAAGACTCGTACAACGTGGGTGGTTCCCTTCTATCTCAGCCCCTGAAAGCCTGTTATCTTTTTTCCTAAACCTGCCTCGGTACTGATCCTCTGCCAGTATCCTTGTGGGAGGAGGCCTGGAGGAATGCCCAGGAACCCCTTATGGCAATTAAATACAATTGTAAAGTATAACCAGTCCTCAATTGGACTATAAAGAGCCCAAATCTCGTAGATAGGGTTGAATAATTAATGGAAACATTTTCTATGACACCTTTTCATCTGGTGGATTTTAGTTTCTGTAACAGTTCAAGAATTAGTGGCAGGGAATTTTTGAAGCCAGCGCACTTGGTTACCATTATTCGGACACCTCCGCACTGTCTGTTAGTTTGATGTTTTAGCTAATGTGGTTCTGCTTCCTCGAATGAATTGTATGTGGGAAGCCTACTGGTACGCAAGGTGGAAAAGAAAGACTTGGATTTATATAGCGCCTTTCACGACCACCGGACGTCTCGAAGCACTTTACAGCCAATGAATTATGTTTGGAGTGTAGTCACTGTTGTAATGTGGGAAACACGGCAGCCAATTTGCACACAAGCAACCTTCCACAAACAGCAATGTGATAATGACCAGATCATGGGCCAAGTTTCGAGCCGCGCCTAGAACGGCGCAGTCCCGACCTGGACGACCGTTTTTCGCGCCACAAAGTGCGCCTAAAAAAACTTCCAGATTCTCCAGCTCCCTGCAAGTCGTTTGCAGCTCGGCGCAGCGCAGCACGAGCTGCAGGGGGCGGAGCCAGGTCCCTGCGCTGAAAACAGTAGCTCCAGGCGCCCAAAACTGTGTGGGAGGGGCCGAAGCATGCTGCCCCTAGCCCTGGCTGAATGGCCTCACTCTGGGGCTGCGTGAATAAGGCTCCTCCCACGACCAGCTCCTGCTTCCTCTCGACTCCCGCCCCCGACACCGACCCGACTCCCGCCCCCCCCGGACCCGACCCGACTCTCTCTTCCCCCTCCCCCCCCCCCCCGCCTCTGACCGGACCCGACTCCCGCCCGCCGACCCGACTCCCGCTCCCGCCTCCGGACCCGACCCGACTCCCGCTTCCGCCTCCCCCTGACTGGTCGCGACCTGACCTCCCTCCCCCCGACCCGAACTGACCTCCCTCCCACCACCCCCCCAATCCCGACCCACGCTTCCCCCGACCCGACCCAACGCCACCTACCTGTAAATCTGTTGTTGGGGACGGGCCCTGCCCGAAGTCTCGGGCTCGGCCTGTTCAGCCTCCCCCCCCCTTCTCCTCCTCCTCCCCCCCCCCCCCCCGCATCTCCTTTCCCCCCCCCCCCGCATCTCCTTTCCCCCCCCCCCGCATCTCCTTTCTCCGCCCCCCCCCCGCATCTCCTTTTCCCCCCCCGCCATCTCCTTTTCCCCCCCTGCCATCTCCTTTCCCCCCCCCGCCATCTCCTTTCCCCCCCCCGCCATCTCCTTTCCCCCCCCCGCCATCTCCTTTCCCCCCCCGCCATCTCCTTTTCCCCCCCCCCCGCCATCTCCTTTCCACCCCCCCGCCATCTCCTTTCCACCCCCCCGCCATCTCCTTTCCCCCCCCCCGCCATCTCCTTTCCCCCCCCCCGCCATCTCCTTTCCCCCCCCCCGCCATCTCCTTTCCCCCCCCCGCCATCTCCTTTCCCCCCCCCGCCGTCTCCTTTCCCCCCCCCCGCCGTCTCCTTTCCCCCCCCCCGCCGTCTCCTTTCTCCCCCCGCCGTCTCCTTTCCCCCCCCCGCCGTCTCCTTTCCCCCCCCCGCCATCTCCTTTCCCCCCCCCCGCCATCTCCTTTCCCCCCCCCGCCATCTCCTTTCCCCCCCCTAGCCATCTCCTTTCCCTCCCCCCCCGCCGTCTCCTTTCCCCCCCCGCCATCTCCTTTCCCCCCCCCCGCCATCTCCTTTCCCCCCCCCCGCCATCTCCTTTCCCCCCCCCCGCCTTCTCCTTTCCCCCCCCCCGCCATCTCCTTTCCCCCCCCCCCACCCGCCATCTCCTTTCCCCCCCCATCTCCTTTCCCCCCCCCCCATCTCCTTTCCCCCCCCCATCTCCTTTCCCCCCCCATCTCCTTTCCCCCCCATCTCCTTTCCCCCCCCCCATCTCCTTTCCCCCCCCATCTCCTTTCCCCCCCCCCCATCTCCTTCCCCCCCCCCATCTCCTTTCCCCCCCATCTCCTTTCCCCCCCCCATCTCCTTTCCCCCCCCCATCTCCTTTCCCCCCCCCATCTCCTTTCCCCCCCCCATCTCCTTTCCCCCCCCATCTCCTTTCCCCCCCCATCTCCTTTCCCCCCCCATCTCCTTTCCCCCCCCCATCTCCTTTCCCCCCCCATCTCCTTCCCCCCCCCATCTCCTTTCCCCCCCCCATCTCCTTTCCCCCCCCCATCTCCTTTCCCCCCCCCATCTCCTCCTTTCCCCCCCCCATCTCCTTTCCCCCCCCCATCTCCTTTCCCCCCCCCATCTCCTTTCCCCCCCCCATCTCCTTTCCCCCCCCATCTCCTTTCCCCCCCCCATCTCCTTTCCCCCCCCCATCTCCTTTCCCCCCCCCCCATCTCCTTTCCCCCCCCCATCTCCTTTCCCCCCCCATCTCCTTTCCCCCCCCCATCTCCTTTCCCCCCCCCATCTCCTTTCCCCCCCCCATCTCCTTTCCCCCCCCCCATCTCCTTTCACCCCCCCCATCTCCTTTCCCCCCCTGACACTGACAGACAAACACAGACAGAGAGATAGAGACACTGACAGAGACACACTGGGGGGGCGGGTGGGGGCTTCCCAGCACGCTGTTGGAGGGCTCCCGGTGCTGCAGTCGGTAAGTGGAAAATGTTTTATTTATTGATTTGTTTAAAAAAAATATTTCTTATTAATTTTTTTTGATTGATTTATTGGTTGATTTATTGATGTTTTTATCATTTATTATTGATGATGGCTCTTTATTTGTAAAACTGAAGTGTTTAATGTTTGTAAACTTCCCTTTTAACCGCCCCCCCCCCCATTCCCTACGCCTGATTTGTAACCTACGCCTGATTTTCTAAAGTGTAGACAAGGTTTTTTCGAGCGTACAAAAATCTTCACTTACCCCATTCTAAGTTAGTTTGGGTTAAGTTTTCACTGACGAAACAAGGTGTAAGTGGCCGGACACGCCCCCTTTTGAAAAAAAAATTCTGTTCCAAAGTGAAACTGTTCTAACTGACTAGAACTGGAGCAAACTAAATGGCGAGAATTCCGATTTCTAAGATACTCCGTTCTACACCATTTGCTTCTAAAAATCAGGAGCAAACCATGCGAAACTTGGGGCCAAAGAAATCTGTTTTCTTTATGTGGATTGAGGGATAAATATTGGCCAGGACACACGCACTTGTGTTGTTAAAGGGATGACGAGCAGTTGGGTAGCTCATGGTAAGATCTGGACCTGGATTCAGATGCTAACCAGGTAAGCTGCAATCATACCAAAGTAACATCTCTTTTGGGCAGGGGTAGTGGGGGAGAATATCAATCCATTTTCTAATTGTCAATCGGTGATGTTAAACCGCTTTGAATTGCTAGTCTTTCTCAAGTGACCTACCCTTGGGGTAGAGGACCTCCACGTTTAATTCTAAGCCTCGATGCGCCTGACTTGGCAACGGGTGCTCAGTGAAAAATGCATACTGGCTCCCAGTACTGATGTCTGCTGCCTTCTTAAGTAGAAAATAAGAGACTAAAAAAGATCCCTAAGCTTCCTTTCGGGTTGTGTCATTTATGCAGTCTTTGAATTGCTACCCTTGATGTGCATCTGAGCACTTCATTAAAGAAAGGATTTTGGGTAATTGGATGACTGCCCACTTTTAATAATCTCTATCTAAACAAAAATGGCCAACTTTTTAAAACTAGTTGAATGTAATAGTTTCATATGTTTTGATGATGCACAGCAACATCCAGTGCCAAGTGATTCATGTACAGTGTTGAATTCAAGCTTCAGCATGTTGGTACTTTGTTATTCAAATCTGTGTTTTCATATTAGAATCAAAGCTTATATCCTGGAATTACTAACCTTGAAAATGTCCTCTCAGTAAGGCACACACACACACGCACGCACCTATACACGCACACGCACACGCACGCACCTACACACACACACGTTGAGTACTAATGTGACTTGCTCTACCTACAATTGGCTGTAATTGAACTCCGAGCAAGCATCACATCACGCTAATATTGACCTTCAGTATGTCGGAATTTATCATCGAGAGAATTGATTGTTTCTGAAATCAGACATTTTGTTTAATCGTTTATGTGCACAGCCTTGTGTATTCATATCCCCTCCATTCGTCCCATCATTGGTAACCGTTCCTTGAACCTTCTGAGCCCCTTGCTCCCACATTCTCTCCCTAATCTCCTCTATCCCTCCACCTCTTTCTCCTCCTTTAAGAACTTCCTTAAAACCCATTTTTTTGACTTTGCCTTTAGTCACCAATCCTAATATTTTCTTCTTTGGCGTGATGTCCATTATTCCTTTGCACCTTTGTGAAAAGCCTTGGAATGTCTTCATTAAAGATACTGTGTAAATGTAAGTTGTCTGGTTTATCTCGTCATAGAGGCAGTCTACATTTCAAATTCACTATCAACTCATCAGGTTGATGAGAAAAATGCACAGAATTGTGCTTTTAAACCAGGCTGGTCCTTGTCTCCCAATCGCTTTGATTCGCCCTTGGTAGCTGCTCATTCAATCGTTTCACTGCTGTCCTCTGGAACTCTGTATGTTCCCCCACCTGGCCACCTGCCTCTCTGCTTTTCAAAAAGCTCCTCAAAACTCTCATTGAATAGACCTTCACCAGGGCCCACTGTAAACCTCTCCATTTTTCATTTTTCTCTTTCCCTTCCTCCCCCCGCAGCCCCCTGCACAACGTGTAAAATGCTTTGTGATGTCTACCTACATGTGGGGAAGGTAACAGAAGTTCATGTTGCTATATCGAAAAGTTCCAGTGTCGCATTGTGATTGGTTACTTCAACTAATACATAATTAAATTGTTCAGCACTAGTTTTTAAAATGACTGTAATCACTAAAAAGTAATTGTCAATAAAGTGAGTAGTTATTGTAAAAAAGATTGTCGGCCCAATCCTTTCCTATTCGTGGCCAGGGAGCCATTTTGGAATTGGATTTCCAGTTGCATTATTTACTGTAAACCTTACCAATATTTTGTTTTAAAAAAAAAACTGAAAAGAGGATTCTGTTGTGGAAAGCGCAAATTATATTGTATGATCCTTAAGTTACACAGAGTAAGCATAATGAATTATTGTGATACTGTTACTTAGGTTACGGTGTTTTAAAAACACCTTGTTGGTCAGATAACTGAGTTCAAGTTGACAGTTCTGTTATGAATTTGACATTTTATGTGTTGGTTGTTGAATCTCTTGTGGTATTGGAAATGGTTGGTCAGGACAAAGTGAATTTCCTTCAGAGTGCACGAGTGATGCTGCAGATACAGGTGTGGGATCTGGAATGTGTGAAGCTCCATCGAGTAGTAGAAGGTGCAGCTGTAGGCTCAACCAGCAGTTTTAAAGTAGGAAAATTCTATCGCGATGCTATCTGGAGGCAAGGTGAAGGAGTCATGGTCAAACGAGGAGTGCATCACATACAAAGCAAATTTAATATATATGATTTGAACATTGCCCGAATTTACTGTAATGTCTGGTGTTGCAGTACATTTAGAAGTGTTAACGCGTCTACCCTATAGTAATAAATGGCTTCCAAAGTTGTGGATTAGAAGTCATCGAAAGACACAACACAGAAGGAGGCCATTCGGCCCATCACGCCTGTGCCGGCTCTTTGGTAGAGCTGTCCAATTAATCCCACTCCCGTGCTCTTTCCCCATTGCCCTATATTTTTTTTCTTTCAAGTATTTATCCATTTCCCTTTTGAAAGTTACTATTGAATCTGCTTCCACCACGCTTACAGGCAATGCATTCTAGATCACAACTCAACTTGTTGCGTAAAAAAAGGTTTCCTCATCTCGCCTCTGGTTCTTTTGCCAATTACCTTAAATCTGTGTCCTCTGGTTACCGACCCTTCAGCCACTGGAAACAGTTTCTCCCCATTTACTCTCTCAAAGCCGTTCATGACTTTGAACACCTCTACCATATCTCCTAATGTCCTCTGCTCCAAGGAGAACCAGCTTCTCCAATCTCTTCCAATAACGGAAGTCCCTCATCCCTGGAATCGTCCTAGTAAATCTCTTCTGGACCCTCTGTGAGGCCTTGACATCCTTCCAAAAGTGAGGTGCCCAGAATTCAACACCACACTGCAGCTGAGGCCGAACCAGTCATTTATAAAGGTTCAGCGTAACTTCCTTGCTTTTGTACTCGATGCCTCTTAATAAAACCAAGGATCCCATTTGCTTTTTTGAAAAACAGCTGTCTCAACTTGTCCTGCCACCTTCAAAGATTTGTGCACCTACACCCCCAGGTCTCTCTGTTCCTGCAACCACTTTAAAATTGTATCGTTTAGTTTATATTGCCTCTCCTCAGTCCTCCGACCAAAATGTACCACTTTGTACTTCTGTGTTAAATTTCATCTGCCATGTGTCTGCCAATTTCACCAGTCTGGCTATGTGTATACTGCTGCATATCTAATACAACACTAGCAAATTGCTTGTTGTGTTACCCATAGTCAGTTGATGAATGTGTTCTTTTCCATACATGATGGCAACAGAGCTGGGCGAGACACTTTAGAAACTAGCTCCCCAGCACCACCTACTGTCCAGAGCTTGCAACGATATTGTTAAAGGCAACTTTAATGCTTGGCACTCTCCATTATAAATGTTGGGGCAGAAAAGCGTGAGCATAAATCATAACCGGTTGTTGGACAAGAAGTGCATGCATGCACAAAATTTTTAATATATTGGTGTATCCAAAGAATGAACAGGATAATTGTATCTCATGCTCAACATCCATTGTTAGCACTTGGTTTCAAGAAAATATAACTTGTCGCCATTAATCTTGGCAATCAGTTCCCTCGTCTGAATTGATCTGAGGGAGTAAAATTCTACAAATGATTGCGCCAGGAAATCTGCCAGAAGGAAAAACTGTGTAATATCAATACATTGATTTCCTGCTCTCGATTTGCTTTCAGTTGTGAACCCTACCCTGTTTGGATAAGGATACTTTCCAGCTGAAGGGCTCCACTTAATTGAAGATTGTGTTTTTACAGAAAGTCTGGTCTTGGTCACATGATCCATTTTACTGCTAAGATGGTCAGTGGGTGCAGACAGCTGCACAACTCGAATCTTATTTTAATCCCTTCAGTGGGGATTGATTTCCCTTCTGTAGCTTTCTGAAAATAATTTGAAAATCTGCAGGAGGCATTTTTTTTGAAAGTTCAATATTATAAGCAAGGCCCCTGGCTTACCGTGACCGAATAAGTCAAATTCTCTTTTGATTGAATGGGATCCTGGAATTTTCCGTGTGATGTGGGGGATTGCGTTTTCTAATTCAGTCTCTTTTTCTGTGAAAATCGATTGCCCTGCCTATTGCTGCTCCTCATAATGGAGAACACTGCTTTATCGTGGCTCAATGACAGTTTGTCGTTCACGGGTTTCTTTCTGGTGTTTTGGGGCATCAAGGTTTCAGGGTTCATTCATTTTCATATGCTTATGGTTTTTTTTGTAGGAACTCCAGAAATGAGTGGCCTTGATTGGAAGAAACAGAAGAGAAGGATTACAGAGCATAGGGAATTTCTCCGTATGCTGCATTCTAAAAATAATAATTAGTTAGCTGGATAATGTAGTCTGTTAGTTCGTACACGCTGATTTTTAACTTCTAGGTCATGTGTTAAAATCCAATCTTGATTGGATGAAAATTTCCATGTTCTGCCAACTTTAAGGGCTCTATGTAAAATGTATTTGGTCAGTTTGCACCCATCTCACAGCGTAAAAATTGGCATCAGTGTTACTTGTATCAAAGCTGCCCTAGCTTGTTGGTTGTATGGGTACCATATCCGGTTAAGCAATGCCTCGATGTCCAAATTCGCCTCCTTATTTTCAAATCCCTCCATCGACCCGCCCTTCCCTATCTCTAATCTCCTCCAGCCCCACAATCCCCCCCTGAGATGTCTGCGTTCCTCTAATTCTGCCCTCTTGAGCATCGCTGATTATAATCGCTCAGCCATTGGTGGCCGTGCCTTCTGTTGCCTAGGCCCCAAGCTCTGGAACTCCCTGCCTAAACCTCTCCGCATCTGTACCTCTCTTTCCTCCTTCAAGATGCTCCTTAAGATCTACCTCTTTGACCAAGCTTTTGGTCACTTGCGTTAATTTCTACCTATGTGGCTCGGTGTCAAATTTTGTATCTCAAAATACTCCTGTGAAGCGCCTTGGGATGTTTTACTACGTTAAAGGCACTATATAAATACAAGTTGTTGTTATACGAGCCTCATAAGCCAATTATTTTGCCTATATCTTAAGCTGTTGACAAACAGATCTTGGGTGTTTTAATTTAGGATTTATTCACCCTCTGGATAAAATCATTAAGAATAGCCTAAAAGCAAGAAATATAAGCACAAATAGGCTGGTGTGTGCAATTCGCTGGGTCAATAGGTGGTGTTGCAATGCGCTGTTGGGATAGAGTAATGGAACAAATTGATCTAGGCTCACTTCATGCTGACACTGGGTTCTCCAGCACTGACGACCCTTTTCTCTGATGAACATCAAAAGTTCTCCAAAAATGTAGAACATAAGGATAAAAATACGTAATTGCTGCAGCCTCACAATTATAGCAGCCTACGGACTCTTGAAGCATTTGTCTGAAACTGCTCCCTTCTATTTCAGCAGAGTCGGTAACTTGTTTAAAATTAATGGTTACAACCTCTGCTGAAACAGAGTGGCATTTCAGGGAAATGTGGGAGTGCGATATGTTGGGATTGACTAGTACGCATATATTTATTTTGTAGTAATGTCTATCAGTGCATTTAATTTTGCACCAGAAAGCTGCACGACTGGATTCTGAGCAGTTCTCATGAATAAATTTCAAAAGCAATTTACATTCTACATTGCCAGCGTCATCAGCAGACCGTATTCCCATCGTGATTGCCAGTCAGAAAAAGCCTATGAAGGATCCAGCCATTTGCGCAGTGCCTATCATGTGACAGCAAGATCAGACCGTGTGTTACTGCGGTTCATGCAATTATCGTGTAATCCTCGGCACTTGAACTGCAGTTCACTCTTTCCTCAAGTGTAGCTCTTTTCCTCTGTATTTAAATGCAGCTCCCATCCCACTCCCTCTGATTAGCTGCACTGACAAGTCGCCTGCTCATTGGGCAGCCTCAAGAATTATGTGCACAACACTGAGGCGTCGTGACAGAGAGTAGGAAGAAGGGGTATTGAGACACGGTTGGGGCAAGTGGGAAATGTCATCCAATTGTGGGATGAGGAAACATAAGAAATAGGAGCTGGATTAGGCCATTTGGCACTTCGAGCCTGCTCCGCCATTCAATAAGATCATGGCTGATCTGGTCGTGGACTCAGCTCCACTTACCCGCCCTCTCTCCGTAACCCTTAATTCCCTTATTGCTTAAAAATCTATCTATCTTTGACTTGAAAACATTCAATGAGCCAGCCTCAACTGCTTCCTTGAGCAGAGAATTCCACAGATTCACAACCCTCTGGGAGAAGAAATTCTTTCTCAACTCGGTTTTAAATTGGCTCCTCCGTATTTTGAGGCTGTGCCCCCTAGTTCTAGTCTCCCCCACCAATGGAAGCAACCTCTCTGCCTCTATCTTGTCTATCCCTTTCATGATTTTAAATGTTTCTATAAGATCACCCCTCATCCTTCTGAACTCCAAGGAGTAAAGACCCAGTCTACTCAATCTATCATCATAAGGTAACCCCCTCATTTCTCGAATCAGCCTAGTGAATCGTCTCTGTACCCCTTCCAAAGCTAGTATATCCTTCCTTAAGTAAGGTGACCAAAACTGCACGCAGTACTCCAGGTGCCGCCTTACCAATATCTTATACAGTTGCAGCAACACCTCCCTGCTTTTGTATTCCATCCCTTTCGCAATGAAGGCCAACATTCCATTTGCCTTCCTGATTACCTGCTGCACCTGCAAACTAACCTTTTGGGATTCATGCACAAGGACCCCCAGGTCCCTCCCAAAAAGAGTTTCATGCACAAGGACCCCCAGGTCCCTCTGCACCACAGCATGTTGTAATTTCTCCCCATTCAAATAATATTCCCTTTTACTGTTTTTTTTTCCCAAGGTGGATGACCTCACATTTTCCGACATTGTATTCCATCTGCCAAACTTTAGCCCATTCGCTTAACCTATCTAAATCTCTTTGCAGCCTCTCTCAGTCCTCTACACAACCCGCTTTCCCACGAATCTTAGTGTCATCTGCAAATTTTGTTGCACGACACTCTGTCCCCTCTTCTAGGTCATCTATGTATATTGTAAACAGTTGTGGTCCCAGTACTGATCCCTGTGGCACACCACTAACCACTGATTTCCAACCGTAAAAGGACCCATTTATCCCGACTCTCTGCTTTCTGTTCACCAGCCAATTCTCTATCCATGCTAATACATTTCCTCTGACTCCGCGTACCTTTATCTTCTGCAGTAACCTTTTGTGTGGCACCTTATCGAATGCCTTTTGGAAATCTAAATACACCACATCCATCGGTACACCTCTATCCACCATGCTCGTTATATCCTCAAAGAATTCCAGTAAGTTAGTTGAACATGATTTCCCTTTCATGAATCCATGCTGCGTCTGCTTGATTGCTCTATTCCTATCCAGATGTCCCGCTATTTCTTCCTTAATAGTTTCAAGCATTTTCCCCACTACAGATGTTAAACTAACCGGCCTATAGTTACCTGCCTTTTGCCTGCCCCCTTTTTTAAACAGAGGCGTTACATTAGCTGCTCTCCAATCCGCTGGTACCTCCCCAGAGTCCAGAGAATTTTGGTAGATTATAACAAATGCATCTGCTATAACTTCCGCCATCTCTTTTAATACCCTGGGGTGCATTTCATCAGGACCAGGGGACTTGTCTACCTTCAGTCCCATTAGTCTGTCCAGCACTACCTCCCTAGTGATAGTGATCATCTCAAGGTCCTCCCTTCCCACATTCCTATGACCAGCAATTTTTGGCATGGTTTTTGTGTCTTCCACTGTGAAGACGGAAGCAAAATAATGGTTTAAGGTCTCAGCCATTTCCACATTTCTCATTATTAAATCCCCCTTTTCATCTTCTAAGGGACCAACATTTACTTTAGTCACTCTTTTCGTTTTATATATCTGTAAAAGCTTTTACTATCTGTTTTTATGTTTTGCGCAAGTTTACCTTCGTAATCTATCTTCCCTTTCTTTATTGCTTTTTTAGTCATTCTTTGCTGTTGCTTAAAATTTTCCCAATCCTCTAGTTTCCCACTAACCTTGGCCACCTTATACGCATTGGTCTTTGATTTGATACTTTCCTTTATTTCCTTGGTTATCCACGGCTGGTTATCTCTTCTCTTGCCACCCTTCTTTTTCACTGGAATATATTTTTGTTGCGCATTATGAAAGAGCTCCTTAAAAGTCCTCCACTGTTCCTCAATTGTGCCACCGTTTAGTCCTTGTTTCCAGTCTACTTTAGCCAACTCTGCTCTCATCCCACTGTAGTCCCTTTTGTTTAAGCATAGTACGCTCGTTTCTGACACAACTTCCTCATCCTCAATCTGTATTACAAATTCAACTTCCTCATCCTCAATTCCCTCATCCCAGGATCCAGTCTGGTGAATCATGGTTTCACTCCTTCTAAGGCAAATGTCTTTCTTTGGATAAGGTGACCAGAACTGTGCACAGTATTCCAGGTGTGGCCTAACCAATGCACTGTATAATTGCAGCAAGAATTCTTTACTCTTGCACTCTAATCCCTTTGTAACAAAAGCTAACATATCATTTACTTTCCTAATTGCTTGCTGTACCTGCATATAACTGAATCAATGGTGGGAGTAGGAAACTGCATCCAGTGAGGTGATTTGAGTGGGGATGTGATGTATAAGCAATCTGATCTGGATCTGGCTCGACAACTATCTCAAACAAACAGCAAATCCTTCTACAAAGAACCACCTCCTTTAGACCTCCCTCCCCACTTCTCCAACTTCGCCAGTGGTAAGGAGATTATGGAATTATTCATCTCCAAAATTGAGGCCAAAATCTGCTTTTTTTTTGTTTAGCCTCAGGCTTTGCTGCCTCACTGCACAGCACTTTGTATCATCTCCTCCTTCAGTCTTTATCAAACTCATCTTGTATCCACTGCTTGTTTCCCTTGTCCCTCTTCCAGTTCCACTCCTGATCACCTAATGACTCTAATGCTCACAAACATCGTCAACTACATATACTCTCTCCTGGCTGTATTTTCCACTATCTTTGAAACTGCCACCATCAGCTCCCTCCTTGATTCACGCTCACCCTGATTCCTCACTTCTCTTCAACTACCCATCTCTAACCTCTCCTTCCTCTCTAATGTCTCAAACATCATCGACACTCTGCTACCTCACCTCAATCGCTCACTTCTCCCTTGAGTCTTTGTTTCAATTCTTTCAATTTGGTCTCTGTCCCACCCATAAGAATGAGAAATTCACTAACTATGGTTTGTGCAACTGCGATCTCCTCCTCATCCGCTCTCCTTGTTACCCTCCCTGTGACCTTCAACACCGTTCTTTCTTCAATTTTCCTCCACTAAATCCCTCTGGTCCACCTCTGTGACACAACCATATCATGGTTCTGTTTCTATTTTGCCCAAAATAGCCAGCATGTTTCCTGCAAAGGATACACCTCCAATGCCTGCACAATTAACTCCAGCATGCCCTAAGATTCAGCACCAGCCCCTCCTATCCTTTGTTTATAAGCTGACTCTCGGTGACATCATCTACAAGTATGAGCCATTTTAGATAAGTTTGCTGATGATACCCATCTTAAACTCTCTTCCTCCATCCTTCACCACTGGTGCACCGTGGCTGCAGTGTGTAAATCTACAAGATGCACTGCAGCTACTCGCCAAGGCTTCTTCAACAGCACCTCCCAAACCCATGATCTTTACCACCTAGAAGGACAAGGGCAACAGGCACATGGGAGCACCACCACCTCCAAGTTCCTCTCCAAGTCCCACACCATCCTGACTTGGAAATATATCGCCGTTCCATGTGCTTGAAGGTACTCCCACAGTGTTGGTAGCTACGGAGTTCCAGGATTTTGACCCAGCGACTATGACCAAGTCAGGATGGTGTGTGATGTGGAGGGGAACTTGGAGGTGATGGTGTTCTCATGCACCTGCTGCCCTTGAGTGGTGAAGCTTGTGTGTTTGGGAGGTGCTGCCGAGGAAGCCTTGACGAGTTGCTGTAATGCATCCTGTGGAAAATACGCACTGCAGCTGTGGTGCATTGGATGTCAAGCGGACTGCTTTGTCCTTGATGGCGTCGAGCTTCTTGAGTGTTGTTGCAGCTATGCTCATCCAGGCTAATGGAGAGTATTCCCTAGCCTTGCTTCACCTTACCTCAACATCCTCCAGCTCAGTGTTTAAACATAGAAACATAGACAATAGGTGCAGGAGTAGGCCATTCGACCCTTCGAGCCTGCACCACCATTCAATAAGATCATGGCTGATCATTCCCTCAGTACCCCTTTCCTGCTTTCTCTCCATACCCCTTGATCCCCTTAGCCGTAAGGACCATATCTAACTCCCTCTTGAATATATTCACTGAACTGGCATCAACAACTCTCTGCGGCAGGGAATTCCATAGGTTAACAACTCTCTGAGTGAAGAAGTTTCTCCTCATCTCAGTCTTAAGTGGCCTACCCCTTATCCTAAGACTATGTTCCCTGGTTCTGGACTTCCCCAACATCGGGAACATTCATCCCGCATCTAACCTGTCCAGTCCCATCAAATCTTATACGTTTCTATGAGATCCCCTCTCATCCTTCTAAACTCCAGTGAATAAAGGCCCAGTTGATCCAGTCTCTTTTCATATGATAGTCCAGCCATTCCTGGAATCAGTTTGGTGAACCTTCGCTGCACTCCCTCAATAGCAAGAACATTCTTCCTCAGATTAGGAGACCAAAACTGTACACAATATTCCAGGTGAGGCCGCACTAAGGCCCTGTACAACTACAGTAATACCTCCCTGCTCCGATACTCAAATCCCCTAGCTATGAAGACCAACATACCATTTGCCTTCTTCACCGCCTGCTGTACCTGCATGCCCACTTTCAGTGACTGATGAACCATGACACCCAGGTCGCGTTGCACCTCCCCTTTTCCTAATCTGCCGCCATCCAGATAATATTCTGCCTTCGTGTTTTTGCCCCCAAAGTGGATAACCTCACATTTATCCACATTATACTGCATCTGCCATGTATTTGCCCACTCGCCTAACCTGTCCAAGTCACCCTGCAGCCTCTTAGCGTCCTCCTCACAGCTCACACC
This sequence comes from Pristiophorus japonicus, assembly GCF_044704955.1. Classification (NCBI taxonomy): domain Eukaryota; kingdom Metazoa; phylum Chordata; class Chondrichthyes; family Pristiophoridae; genus Pristiophorus; species Pristiophorus japonicus. The sequence continues at coordinate 23,079,271 of NC_091998.1, read as the reverse complement.
GCTACCCAGTTTAGTGTCATCCGCAAACTTGGAGATATTACACTCAATTCCTTCATCTAAATCGTAAATGTATATTGTAAAGAGCTGGGGTCCCAGCACTGAGCCCTGCAGCACTCCACTAGTCACTGCCTGCCATTCTGAAAAGGACCCGTTTATCCCGACTCTCTGCTTCCTGTCTGCCAACCAGTTCTCTATCCACATCAGTACATTACCCCCAATACCATGTGCTTTGATTTTGTGCGGGACCTTGTCAAAAGCCTTTTGAAAGTCCAAATACACCACATCCACTGGTTCTCCCTTGTCCACTCTGCTAGTTAAATCCTCAAAAAATTCCAGAAGATTCGTCAAGCGTGATTTCTCTTTCATAAATCCATGCTGACTTGGTCCGATCCTGTCACTGCTTTCTAAATGTGCTGCTATTTCATCCTTAATGATTGATTCCAACATTTTCCCCACTACTGATGTCAGGCTAACCAGTCTATAATTATCCGTTTTCTCTCTTCCTCCTTTTTTAAAAAAGTGGTGTTACATTAGCTACCCTCCAGTCCATAGAAACTGATCCAGAGTCGATAGACTGTTGGAAAATGATCACCAATGCATCCACTATTTCTAGGGCCACTTCCTTAAATACTCTGGGATGCAGACGATCAGGCCCCGGGGATTTATCGGCCTTCAATCCCATCAATTTCCCTAACACAATTTCCCGCCTAATAAGGATATCCTTCAATATCTCCTTCTCACTAGTACAATCAGAAGCTTATTTGAGTCTACCTTTGTGAAGACAGAACCGAAGTATTTGTTCAATTGGTCTGCCATTTCTTTATTCCCCATTATAAATTCATCTGAATCCAACTGCAAGGGACCTACGTTTGTCTTCACTAATCTTTTTCTCTTCACATATTTATAGAAGCTTTTGCAGTCAGTTTTTATGTTCCCTGCAAGCTTCCTCTTGTACTCTATTTTCCCCCTCTTAATTAAACCCTTAGTCTTCCTCTGTTGAATTCTAAATTTCTCCCAGTCCTCAGGTTTGTTTCTTTTTCTAGCCAAATTATATGCCTCTTCCTTGGCTTTAACACTATCCTTAATTTCCCTTGTTAGCCAAGGTTGAGCCACCTTCCCCGTTTTATTTTTACTCCAGACAGGGATGTACAATTGCTGACGTTCATCCATGTGATCTTTAAATGTTTGCCATTGCTTATCCACCGTCAATCCTTGAAGTATCCTTTGCCAGTCTATTCTAGCCAATTCATGCCTCATACCGTCGAAGTTACCTTTCCTTAAGTTCAGGACCCGAGTTTCCGAATTAACTGTGTCACTCTCCATCTTATTAATGAATTCTATCATATTATGGTCACTCTTCCCCAAGGGGCCTCGTACAACAGGATTGCTAATTAGTCCCTTCACATTACACATCACCCAGTCTAGGATGGCCAGCTTTCAAGTTGGTTCTTTGACATATTGGTCTAGAAACCATCCCTAATACACTCCAGGAAATCCTCCTCCACCGCATTGCTACCAGTTTGGTTCGCGCAATCAATATGTAGATTAAAGTCGCCCATGATAACTGCTGTATCTTTATTGCACATATCCCTTATTTCTTGTTTGATGCTGTCCCCAACCTCACTACTACTGTTTTGTGGTCTGTACACAACTCCCACTAGCGTTTTCTGCCCTTTGGAATTCCGCAGCTCCACCCATACTGATTCCACATCATCCAGGCTAATGTTCCTCCTTACTATTGTATTAATTTCCTCTTTAACCAGCAACGCCACCCCGCCTCCTTTTCCTTTCTGTCTATCCTTCCTAAATGCTGAATACCCCTGGATGTTGAGTTCCCAGCCTTGGTCACCCTGGAGCCATGTCTCCGTATGCCAATGACATCATACCCGTTAACTGCTATCTGTGCAGTTAATTCGTCCACCTTATTCCGAATACTCCTCGCATTGAGGCACAGAGCCTTCAGGCTTGTCTTTCTAACACACTTTGCCCCTTTAGAATTTTGGTGTAATGTAGCCCTTGTTGTTTTTTGCCTTGGGTTTCTCTGCCCTCCACTTTTACTATTCTCCTTTCTATCTTTTGCTTCTGACTCCATTTTGTTTCCCTCTGTCTCCCTGCATAGGTTCCCATCCCCCTGCCATATTAGTTTAACTCCTCCACTAGCAAACACTCCCCTGAGGGCATTGATTCCGGTCCTACCCAAGTGCAGACCATCCGGTTTGTATTGGTCCCACCTCCCCCAGAACCGGTTCCAATGCCCCAGGAATTTGAATCCCTCCCTTCTCAAGCCACGTATTCATCTGAGGGGTAAGCCATTTAGGACCGAGATGAGGAGAAACTTCTTCACCCAGAGAGTGGTGAACCTGTGGAATTCTCTACCACAGGAAGTTGTTGAGGCCAATTCACTAAATATATTCAAAAAGGAGTTCGATGTAGTCCTTACTATTAGGGGGATCAAGGGGTATGGTGAGAAAGCAGGAATGGGCTACTGAAGTTGCATGTTCAGCCATGAATTCATTGAATGGCGGTGCAGGCTCGAAGGGCCGAATGGCCTACTCCTGCACCTATTTTCTATGTTTCTATCCTACGATTCCTACTCTGACTAGCACGTGGCACTGGTAGCAATCCTGAGATTACTACCTTTGAGGTCCTACTTTTTAATTTAACTCCTAGCTCCTTAAATTCATCTCGTAGGACCTCATCCCGTTTTTTACCTATATCGTTGGTACCTATATGTACCATGACAATTGGCTGTTCACCGTCCCTTTTCAGAATGTCCTGCACCCGCTCTGAGACATCCTTGACCCTTGCACCAGGGAGGCAACATACCATCCTGGAGTCTCGGTTGCGGCCACAGAAACGCCTATCTATTCCCCTTACAATTGAATCCCCTATCACTATCGCTCTCCCACTCTTTTCCTGCCCTCCTGTGTAGCAGAGCCAGCCACGGTGTCGTGAACTTGGCTGCTGCTGCTCTCCCCTGATGAGTCATCTCCCTCAACAGTACCCAAAGCGGTGTATGTATTTTGCAGGGGGATGACTGCAGGAGACCCCTGCACTACCTTCCTTGCACTGCTCTCCCTGTTGGTCTTCCATTCCCTATCTGGCTGTGGACCCTTTACCTGCGATAAGACCAACTCACTATTCATGTCATTCTCAGCATCGTGCATGCTCAAGAGTGATGCGGTCTGTCAGAAGCTGGAGGCGGACACACTTCAAGCACACGCAGTCGTCACACACCAGACTTCCCACATAGTACAGGAGGAACATAACATGTGTCCGAGCTCTCCTGCCATGACTTAACCCCTAGATAGACTTAAATTGGCAACAACAATGCTAAAGGTTACTTACTGATAAAGAAAAAAAAGAAAAACTACTCTTCAACCACTTACCCCCTTGGCTGTGACGTCACCTTTCGATTTCTTTCTGCTTCTATTTTGCCTTCTCTCCCTGCTGCAGCTGCACAAGCACGCCTCTCACGAACTCCCGACGTTGGGCCTTTTGTAGGCCGCTCCTCCACGCACCTCCCGAGCCTCTCAAGCTCACACTCTGATCTTTTCTGTATCTGGCCTTTGCATACCTACTCTTTTGCTTCCCCATCAGTAATAGAACCTTCAGTCTTCATGCTTCTGCACGCTGGAATTTCTTCCATCAACAACAAATTGCAATTTACCAAAATTCCCATGATTCTAAGGAGGTCCCAGCAGATTGGAAAACTGCAAATGTAATGCCCCTATTCAAAAAAGGAGGCAGACAAAAAGCAGGAAACGATAGACCAGTTAGCCTAACATCTGTTGTTGGGAAAATGTTGGAGTCCATTATTAAAGAAGCAGTAGCAGGACATTTGGATAGCAAAATTCGGTCAGGCAGAGTCAGCATGGATTTATGAAGGGGAAGTCATGTTTGACAAATTTGCTGGAGTTCTTTGAGGATGTAACGAACAGGATGGATAAAGGGGAACCAGTGGATGTGGTGTATTTGGCCTTCCAGAAGGCATTTGACAAGGTTCCACATAAAAGGTTACTGCACAAGATAAAGGTTCACGGGGTTGGGGGTAATATATTAGCATGGATAGAGGATTGGCTAACTAACAGAGAGTTGGGATAAATAGTTAATTCTCTGGTTGGCAACCAGTAACTAGTGGGGTGCCACAGGGATCAGTGCTGGGACCCCAACTATTTACAATCTGTATTAATGACTTGAAAGAAGGGACTGAGTGTAACGTAGCCAAATTTGCTAACAATACAAAGATGGGAGGAAAAGCAATGTGTGAGGAGGACACAGAAAATTTGCAAAAGGACATACACAGGCTAAGTGAGTGGGTAAAAATTTGGCAGATGGAGTATAATGTTGGAAAGTGTGAGGTCATGCACTTTGGCAGAAAAAAATCAAAGAGCAAGTTATTATTTAAAGGGCGAAAGATTGCAAAGTGCTGCAGTACAATGAATGAAACACAAAAGGATAGTATGCAGGTACAGCAAGTGATCAGGAAGGCCAATGGTATCTTGGCCTTTATTGCAAAGAGGATGGAGTATAAAAGCCGGGAATTCTTGCTACAGCTATGCAAGGTATTGGTGAGACCACACCTGGAATACTGCGTGCAGTTTTGGTTTCGATATTTACGAAAGGATATACTTGTTTTGGAGGCAGTTTAGAGAAGGTTCACTCAGTTGATTCCGGGATTAGGGGGTTGACTTATGAGGAAAGGTTGAGTAGGTTGGGCCTCTACTCATTAGAATTCAGAAGAATAAGAGGTGATTTTATCAAAATGTATAAGATTATGAGGGGGCTTGACAAGATGGATGCAGAGAGGATGTTTCCACGGATGGGAGAGACTAGAACTAGAGGGCATGATCTTGGAATAAGGGGCCGCCCATTTAAAACAGAGATGAGGAGGAATTTCTTCTCGGAGGGTTGTAAATCTGTTGAATTTGCTGCCTCAGAGAGCTGTTAGGACATTGAATAAATTTAAGTTAGAACTAGACAGTTTCTTGAACGATAAGGGGTTATGGGGGAATGGGCGGGGAAATGGAGCTGAGTCCATGATCAGATTAGCCATGATCTTATTGAATGGTGGAGCAGGCTCGAGGGGCCGTATGGCCTACTCCTGTTCCTATTTCTTATGTTCTTATATAGTGCTTTTAAAGTGGAGAAATGTGCTCAGGCGCTTTATAGAAAACTAATTGGGCAGAAATGCATTTCGAGTCAAAAATAAATATTCGGGGTGACTAAAAGCTTTGTCAAAGAGCTGGTTGTTGATTTTGTGACATTGCAGTCAGACTGATTACAATTTAAAGAAAAACCAACAGGTAATTTTATGGTTCACAAATTAAGTGGTTTCTAGCTGCTTATCTGCCAATCAAGTATAGTTTTATATTCAGGTCCTTTGTTAACATGTATATTATACTGGAATTTCTATTGTATTGATATTGGTGGATCAGAGTATTTGTACAAGTGAAACTAACCTCTGCACCCACGCAAAGTGAATCTTTCCATTGCTAAAATGTGATAATATCTAAGTCTAGGGCGAAGTGATTTGAGTTTGTTCTGTTAAGTTTGCATTAGTTTCAACTTATGTTTATACACTGAGTCATGGAGAAATACAGTGCTTGGCTCCGATTGGGTTTGGAATTGAGTGCTCGTGATGTGAGGACTTCACTGAGGCTGTTATGTGTCGGGCTACAGTCTAAGGCTGCAATTCAGCTGTTCCAAGTGCTGACTGTTCTTGCGTTGTGTGAGGACTTGGTGTGCTCAAAAATGTATTGTTGGTCTACACACTGCAGTTGCCGGCTTTATTGTTCAGAACTCCGAGGAATGTGACAGAAGGGCTTCCTTCAGCCCAAGTGTGAGATCCAGGACCGAGCTGTGAGGAGGATTTGAAGCAAAATACCAAAATTGTTAGAGGGAGGAAAGACTCCAGCCCACACTGACCTGTGGCTGACGCCCAAGAGTAGGCTTTACAGTCTTTTCTAAAGCCTCTCATGAGCACTTGGATTAAGCAGTTAATGTGTCTGATATGCAACAATGTACTTGAACATAGAATTACATAGGATTTACAGCAGTGAAACAGGCCATTAGTCCCAACTGCTCCATGCTCCAGTCTTTTAATGCCTTACTTCATCTAACCCTATTAGCACATCCTTCTATTCCTTTCTTCCTCATGTGCTCAACTAGCTTCCCCTTAAATGAATCTATGCTATTCCCCTCAACTACTCCCTGTGGTATCAAGTTCCACATTCTCACCACTCTCTGGGTAAAGACGTTTCTCTTGAATTTCTTATTGGATTTATTAGTGACTATGTTACATTTATGACCCCTAATTATATCCAAGATATCCGGGTGGATGTCTCATCCCCAGATGTCCTATGTTGCACACTGGTACACTCATAAAGATGGAAACTGAGTACTGTGTACAATGAGCAAGTGTGACCTTAGCTCCTTTAATAAGATTCCAGAGTGCAGATAGCTCGTGGGTGGCCTGCTTATATACTGTGCTCCCAATTGTTGCTGGGATCCCTTGGGACTTCAACACGTGGGCCCTCTGGTGGTCAGATGTCATACAGGTTACAAAGGGTTAAATACATAACATCACTCCCCCGTGAGGTCAACAGTACACTTATTTACAAGGTGAGATGATCTGGGGCTTTACACTCCCTTGTCGATTGTCTCGGTACAAATGCGGGTGTGGGTGGGTTGGTCAGTTCTTTACCGGGGATGATGAGCTCGGTTTCCTGGTCAACCATGATGTCCGTTGCCACTTGTGTGTGTGTGTGTGTTGGAGGGTCAAAGTTGGTGGTGTCCTCTTCAGGTTGTTCGTAGCTGTTGGTAAACCGCAATTTGATTTGGTCCAAATGTTTTTTGTGTGTTTGTCCATTGGCCAATTTGACCTGAAACACCTTACTCCCTTCTTTGGCTGTGACCGTGCCAGCGAGCCATTTGGGACCATGTCCATAATTGAGCACAAACACAGGATCATTGATCTCAATATCGCATGACAAATTTGCGTGGTCATGGTATACACTTTGTTGATGCCGCTTGCCCTCCACGTGATCATGGAGATCAGGGTGGACAAGAGAGAGCCTTGTTTTAAGCGCCCTTTTCATGAGCAGCTCGGCTGGGAGAACCCGGGTGAGTGATTGGGGTCTGGTGCGGTAGCTGAACAGCACTCTGGACAACCGGGTCTGCAGGGAGCCTTCCGACACACGTTTCAAACTTTGCTTGATGGTCTGACCTGGCCGTTCTGCCTGGCCGTTGGATGCGGGCTTGAATGGGGCAGATGTGATGTGTTTGATCCCGTTGCGGGTCATGAATTCCTTGAATTCAGCACTGGTAAAGCACAACCCATTGTTGCTGACTAGGGCAAGCCGTGCGTAGCAAAAATGGCTTGTAGGCTTTCAATGGTGGCCGTGGATGTGCTTACAGACATTATTGCACATTCAATCCATTTTCAGTAAGCATCCACGACAACTAAAAACATTTTGCCTAGAAATTGGGCCCACATGGTCTACATGGATTCTCGACCACGGTTTTGAGGGCCATGACCACAAACTTAGTGGTGCCTCTCTGGGTGCATTGCTCAGCTGAGAGCAAGTGTTGCACTGGCGCATGCATGACTTTAAATCTGAGTCGATGCTGGGCCATCACACATGGGATCTCGCTATGGCTTTCATCATTACAAAGCCTGGGTGGGTGCTGTGCAGTTCACACACAAATGTGTCTCTGCCTTTCTTGGGCAAGACCATGCAATTGCCCCACAAAAGACAGTCCGCCTGTAGGGACAACTCGTCTTTGCGTCTGTGGAACGGCTTAATCGCCTCCTGCATCTCTACTGGGACACCGGACCAGCTCCAATGGAGGACACAGTTTTTTTTACCAAGGCCAGTAAAGGTTCCTGGCTGGTCCAGGTCCTGATCTGGCGGGTCATAACGGGGGACTTCTCGTTCTCGAATGCCTCCTATGACCATGAGCAAGTCTGCTAGTTGTGCCATTACCGCCCCGGTGGTGGGCAGTGGCAGCCGACTGAGAGCATCTGCGCAATTCTCTGTGGCAGATTACATAGTTGCATGCCGACAGCTTGAGCTCCCATTTTTGGATGTGGGCAGAGGCATTGCTCTCAAAGAACAGCGATATGAGCGGCTTGTGGTCAGTTTCAAGCTCAGACTTGAGGCCAAATAAGTATTGGTTCATATTTTTTACCCCGTAAACGCGCGGCAGAGCCTCTTTTTCAATCATGCTGTAGGCCCTTTCGGCCTTGGACAAACTCCTGGACGCAAAAACGATGGTTGCAAAATCCCCGATTCATTAGCCTGCTGTAACACACACCCGACCCTGTATTACGATGCATCGCAAGCTAGCACTAATCGTTTACAAGAGTTTACAGGACAAGCAGTTTGTTAGAACACAACAGATTTCAGTTTTTCTTAAAGGCAGCCCCATACCCAATCGTCTCCTTTGCGCAGTAGCGCATGTAGGGGTTCTAGCAGGGTGCTTAACCCAGGTAGGAAATTACCGAAATAGTTAAGGAGTCCCCGGAACGACCGCAGCTCCGTCACGTTCTGTGGTCGCGGCGCGTTCTTGATGGCCTTGGTCTTGGCATTGGTGGGTCTGATGCCGTCTGCTGAAATTCTCCTTCCCAAGAACTCGACGTCCTGTGCCAGGAAAACACACTTCGACCGTTTCAACCTGAGCCCCACGCGATCCAACCAACTAAGAATCTCCTCCAGATTCTTCAAGTGCTCCATGGTGTCCCGACCTGTAACCAATATATTGTCCTGGAAGACCACTGTACAAGGAATTGACTTTAGCAGGCTCTCCATGTTCCGCTGGAAGATCGCCGCGGCTGACCGCATCCCGAAGGGGCACCAGTTGTAGATAAACAGATCTTTGTGCTTGTTGATGCAGGTAAGGCTTTTCGAAGACTCCTCCAGCTCCTGCGTCAAGTAGGCCGAGGTCAGGTCCAGCTTGGTGAACGTCTTTCCTCCAGACAGGGTCACAAATAGGTCGTCTGCCTTGGGTAGCAGGTACTGGTCCTGCAGCAAAAAACGGTTAATCGTTACTTTATAGTTCCCACAAATTCTAACCGTACCGTCCTCCTTGAGTACTGGGACAATCTGACTGGCCCAATCGTTGAATTCCACTGGCGCGATGATGACTTCACGTTGCAGCCAGTCCAGCTCAATTTCTACTTTTTAATGCATCATGTACATACTGCCCGAGCCCTTGTGGTGGATGGGTTGTGTCCCGGAACCAAATGGATCTGCACTTTCACCCCGAGAAGCTTCCAATGCCTGGCTCGAACAATGATGGGAACTTGCTCAGAACCTGGGTAGACGAGGCGTCGTCGACGGACGAAAGCGCTCGGATGTCGTCCCAGTTCCAGTGAATTTTTCCCAGCCAGCTTCTGCCTAACAATGTTGTGCCATCCCCTGGTACAATCCATAGCGGGAGTTCGTGTACTGCTCCGTCATAGGAGACTTTAACTTCTGCACTGCCAATTGCAGGGATTAGTTCCTTGGTGCAAGTCCTTAGTTTGGTGTGAATGGGGCTGAGCTTGGGCCTATGTACCTTTTTGCCCCACAGCCTGTCGAAGGCCTTTTTACTCATTATGGACTGACTTGCCCCCTTGTCCAGCTCCATAGATACTGGAATACCGTTCAGTTCAACTTTCAACATTATTGGTGGGCATTTCGTAGTGAATGTGTGTACCCCGTACACTTCTGCTTCCTCAGTACGAGTCTCCAATTCAACCTGATCCACAGTAGATCTATCTTCCTCTGCAACGTGGTAGTTTGCAGCTCGTCTGCACATTCTTTGGAGGTGTCCCATTGTTCTGCAACCATTGCACGCATAGTGCTAAAAGCGGCATTGGTGGGGCCGATGATCACTTCCGCAGCCCCAACAGGGTGTTAACTACCTTGCATTAACAATTGATGGCGGACTCTGGGTTATCTGAGGTCGTGCAGCAGCTGCTGGCGTGTGCATTCTGCCATGTACATTTCTGCTCGAGACCGACGTTACTTTATGCACAGTACTGGCCGAAACTTCTTTATTCCGCGAAATCTGCTTGGTGTTGGCGCTAGTGAACATAATGCCTGGGCTTTACTTAGATTCGGAGTTTCTACAGTCAACAGTTTGCTAAGGATTGTCTTATGTCCAATGCCCAGTACAAAGAAGTCTCTGAGCATTTGTTCTAGGAATCCCTCAAACTCACGCCTTAGTTCGGCGACGTAGCTCGCCACCTCCTGGCCCTCCGATCGTTGACACGTGTAGAACCGATATCTCGCCATCAAAAAGCTTTCCTTTGGATTTAGGTGCTCCCGGACCAGCGTACACAATTCTTCATAGGATTTCTCTGTTGGTTTTGCTGGGGCCAGATGGTTCTTCATGAGGCCATAGGTTGTTGCCCCACAGACAGTTAGGAGGATCACCCTTCGTTTAGTAGCGTTCTCGTCCCCTTCCAGCTCGTTGGCCACGAAGTATTGGTCGAGTCTCTCCACGAAGGCCTCCCAATCATCCCCCTTCTGAGAACTTCTCCAGAATGCCGACTGTTCTTTGCATTTTAACGCGGTTGTTTGTTATCTCGTCGTCAATTGGTACACTCATAATAAGGGTGGAAACTGAGTACTGTGTACAATGAGCAAGTGTGACCTCAGCTCCTTTAATAAGATTCCAGAGTGCAGGTACCTCGTGGGTGGACTGCTTATATACTGTATTCCCAAGAGATGCTGGGATCCCTTGGGACTCCAACAGGTGGGCCCTCTGGCAGTCAGCTGCCATGCAGGTTACAAATGGTTAAATACGTAACAACACAGCCTGGCATACATTATGTGAGCAATTTGAGACATGACGTGGTAAGAATAACATGTTTGGAAGAAACTGGTGCTTTTGGACTTGTGGTTCCCAAAGCTTTCCTCACCTCATGTCTGGGTCTGTTGTCGACGGATTGATAGAGATTGATTGCTGCGATTAGTCAACAACTCGTGCGACTTCCTAGATGGTAGAAGGCAAACTGGATAGACCTATGTTTCTCGTCTAGCAAATCCTGTTCCTAGCTCCTTGCACTACCCTGAAGGTATCTGCACATCATATAGTTGACGAGGAAATTCTGAGGCTTGGAATTAACAGCTGCTGGAAAGTGTATCTGAAGGTTCATCATGTGAGCGTGCATTCATATGTCCAAGGTCTGATGCCTACCCTGATTAAATTGCAGAGATAAGCAGCCATCCGCTGCTGAAGCTCTGCACCTCCAACTGGCGGAAACTACTGTTTGAAGGACACTGCTTAGTATAATCAAAGCAGTTCTGATCTTTGCTTCTATAAAACTTGTTGAAGGTTCATATATCAGAGATGCAGTGAATTGCCATCTGTAAAATGAGTATAGATATCAGTAGCTAGACAAGTAAGCATGACCTTGAATGCTTTGTGTTTTGTGAACTCATTTGGGTTTGGGGCAGCTGCTTAATGGTTTGCTCAGTTCATTAACTGCTTAAGTGTAAACGTCATATTGTCTGTCCATAAGCTGTGTTAATTGATGCAACAAACCAATAGAGGTCATTTGGTAATTCTGAGATCTGGTTCATTGTGTGGAGACTGGAGACCTAGTTCATTAAATATTGTAGCACAATGATATTAGCGTATTCATTAAAAAAAAATGTTTTTTTTCTCTGACTGACATCTGTGCTGTACCACAATCAGACATTAGGATGATGAATAGACTAGGAAAGGCAAAAGAGATTCTGGAATATGACTCTCTTCTGATGTGTCTCCAACAGTAAGGATAGATGGTAAACTTGATGTGTCTCTATTACTTCCTGGAATGTCCCACTACAACAATATAGGATTTATTGGCCTATAATTTGTAGTCATCCGTGGGCACTGTTAAGGACCGAAAGCCTGATTAGTTTGATGGTTTATAGGCTGGTAGAGTTAGATCAGCTAAAGCAGTGTTGTCATAGCATTATGAAGCGAATATCTGCGGAAGCATGATTTATTTTTTTTGATAACAGGCAAAATGTTGTAAATCATGCAGAGATTACAGTGTGCTTTGCAGTCTCATGTGACTCTTGCAATGAAGTAGGGACATATAGTGTGAAGAATTTCATTTTTCACAAGTCATTTGTTGCCATTATCTGGAAATCTAGATAGCCATAAAATTACAGATATATATTTATGATTTAAAATATATCCATCATAATTTATTATAAATACAGTTGTGAATAAATTCTTCATCCTACATCATTAAAAACATACACACACAGATACTTAACCAGTCTTTCAATCAATATTGTACATTTGCTCATGTCAGAAAATCTTGTGCTTGTATTAAATATCTCAGCATTCAAATGACTGGGCATGTGAGATACAGGTACTGTCCAAATGGGGCATTATGTTTAATTGTGTAACCACTGCAGAGGGTTGCCGTGCCCTCAAATAACCTCACATAACCAGCAATAATCTAACGTTATATTCTTGGTTTACCTGCTTTTTTATTATTTTGTATATTTTGGTGGGTTTGTCTTCACTGCCACCTTTCTTGAATGAAATTCAGGTTCTACAGTCATCATTTCCCCTTTCCTTAACCCCTTTCCACCGGGGACCAGTATTGCTCGTTCTCTGCATCTGTGTATGTGTTTTTTACGGCGTTATGAATCGAACCCAGTATGCAGTGTAATTGCGATCCGATCGTTATGTTGTTAAGTCCAAGCATAACCTCTGGAGACTTTCACACATTATATCCCAGCATTCTATTGACTCATATTGCTTTTCTCCAGTGCCCAGATACTGAAAATATAATGTCGCTCCCAGCTTCCTTTGCTAAGCTTCCCTCTACCAACTTATTGACTATTTTCTAGTTATTTTGCACGTTGGTTGAAAATACTTTACATTTCAACATTAAATCTAATTTGCCAGTTTTCTGCCAAATGGTATAATGAAAGCTTTCTGTGAATCTTTACTGCCCTCCCTATTTTAATGTTAGCAGCAAATTTGATTACATTTGATGTTGGTATCTGACCCTCTAATGTAGAGTAGAAACAGTAATGGTCCAGTCCCAGAGTTTCACTCCGCTCTCTCCCTAATCTCACACTTCTCACAAGTACTTTGCTTCTCATTTTTTAACCAACTTGTTATCTGGTCCCGTATGCTATCCTGGATTCCCCGTGGTCTTTATTTGAATTCTGTGTATTTCTTATTGGACTTTGGATTTTCAGAATGCTTATAACAATTACAGCAAAACCTCATTTAGCCAAAAAGTTTCAAGTAAAATAATTTGGTTGAGCAGGAGTTTGGATCAACTAATTTCACTGTACACCCTTTGTGTTGAGCTCCTACAGGTATAGAAAAGCTCTTTTGTCACATTCAAAAAACTGTTTCCCTGACAAAATGTGGTCTGCAGAATGAACTAGGAAAATATACGATGGAGCTATGAGCCAGCAAATAAGCCGAGAGACAGTCGAGGGGTTTTGCATTCCAAACCGTCCCAATCTCTCTCGATTAGTGGTTATCCCTAAATAGGTTTTCAATTTGATTTACAACAACAGCATCTTTAAAGCAGTAAAATGTTCCAAGGCGCTTTACAGGAGGGGATCTCATAGAAACATATAAAATTCTGACGGGACTGGACAGGTTTGATGCAGGAAGAATGTTCCTGATGTTGGGGAAGTCCAGAACCAGGGAACATAGTCTAAGGATAAGGGGTAAACCATTTAGGACTGAGATGAGGAGAAACTTCTTCACTCAGTGAATTCCCTACCGCAGAGAGTTGTTGATGCCAGTGTATTGGATATATTCAAAAGGGAGTTAGATATGGCTCTTACGGCTAAAAGGATCAAGAGGTATGGAGAGAAAGCAGGAAAAGGGTACTGAGGTGAATGATCAGCCATGATCTTATTGAATGGTGGTGCAGGCTCGAAGGGCTGAATGGCCTACTCCTACACCTATTTTCTATGTTTCTATGTAACAAATGAATTTGACACAGAGTCATATAAGAAGAAATTACGGCAGATGACCAAAAGCTTTGTCAAAGTGGTAGGTTTTAAGGAGCGTCTTAAAGGAGAAAAGAGAGGTAGAGAGGTTTAGGGAGGGAGTTCCAAAGCTTGGGGTCGAGGCAGCTGAAGGCATGGCCACCAATGGTTGAGCAGTTATAATCAGGGATATAAAGAAAAGGTACATAACTGGTCTCGCAATGTAGTGGAAATCAGAGCTTCCCTTTGAAATGGACTGGAATGGCATCAATGTGTGTAGACAGTGAAATTGCATGGCGTAATTACATGTTGATGGCCACTGACAGGGGGCTGGCAAAAGATCCATCAGCCTCCTGTAGGTGGCCATCAATAGCTGCAGTTCAACTTACACACACTGCACTATACGGGTTCCATACTTGTCAAATTCTTAAGTGGAAGCTTCAATTTCAGTTACACCTGTGACTTGAGTAATGTACTTTTTATATCCAGTCAGAAAACTACTCCAGTGATAACTACTAAATAGTGACGAATATCAAGATGCGTTAGTTGCACCAACTTGATTTGTGCAAATTAATGGGAACATGGATTTGAACTTTATACCTGGCATCAAGAGACCACGGTACAGTGAAGTAAAGCTTGGACGTTCCTGCCTTAAAATGGTTCCCATTATTTTACTTGTTATTGATAGACTAGCGACAATAACTATGTTAACCAGCAATGTTATCCCTTCATTAGAATCATGGAGAATTTCTTGTCACTCAGATTCCAGCAAAATGTGATGGACATGTGAAATGTTCATATTGCTGCAGTAAACATAACCTCTCCTCTCAATACAAAGGCAAAATACTGCGGATGCTGGAATCTGAAATAAAAACAGAAAATGCTGGAAATCTCAGCAGGTCACGCAGCTTCTGTGGAGAGAAGCAGAGTTAACTGTCACCTCTCCGCTCAATAGCAGTCCATTAAAGCGGAATTGTGGCTTGTGTGAACTTTTTGTCTTGTGTGAACTTTTTGTCTTGTATTCACTTGAATTGTGAAAAATATGCCGTGGGTTAATGAGTATAGACTTCAGTCTTTCAAGCGTGGGTTATGTCTGGGTAGAGTTGTTTGAGCCGCAGTGTAAAGTTGTGGTGATTACAGGTCTGATGTCGGTTGTGGTGGGGGTGGTGAGTAATTTGAGGTGATGAGTTGAGAATCTCGCACAAGCATGCTGGCTTTAGGTGACTTACTGTTTCTGTAGCGGTACTAGTATCTTAAAATAGCCTAATTATAATGCTGCAATGTGAATTCTTTCAGGAGATAATGAACTTAATGGATAGTAGCTTCTGGCTTGGGCCTCCTGCTTTTACCCACATTGATCATTCGGCTGTCTGACCAGTGGGGCTCTGTTCATCTTTTGCATGCAGCCCCATCCATTGTTGTGTTCTCAGGTGGAGTAACCTCAGGAGAAACACAGATTGCAGTACTCCGGCAAATTACTCTGCTTTACGGCGGGCAAGAGCAGTGGGCTCTGTGACCCACTGATGTTACTTGTGTGTCAGTTGTGGTTAGCACCCTCGCCTCTGAATTGGAAGGTTGTGGGTTCAAGTCCCACTCCAGGAACCTGAGCACATAAATCTAGTGCAGATGTGCCGTCATTCGGATGAGACGTTAAACCGAGGCCCCGTCTGCTCCCTCAGGTGGACGTAAAAGATCCCATGGCACTATTTTGAAGAAGAGCAGGGGAGTTATCCCCGGTGTCCTGGTCAGTATTTATCCCTCAATCAACATAACAAAAACAGGTTATCTGGTCATTATTGTTTGTGGGAGTTTGGTGTGTGCAGGTTGGCTGCCGCGTTTCCCACATTCGTGACTACACTTCAAAAGTACTTCATTTGCTGTAAAGTGCTTTGAGACGTCCGGTAGCTGTGAAAGGTGCTATATAAATGCAAGTTTTTCTTTCTTTTGGGATATTCTTAAAATTCAGGAACGAGTGGCATCCTCCTGCTCTCCCCACGCCATATACATATGGTGCACCTGACTGTCATTGCTTTAAGCAACCTGGCTTGATATTTGTTTGATTTTGAGGAAATATATGCCTTATTTTTAAAGCATTTGAATCTACAAGATTTTTTAGTGTTTTTGTAGACAGTGATTATAAATGTATCTGTGGCATGGCAAAGCAGTTCAGCAATTGTTTTTAAACCACGACTGACTGTGTTACAGCGAGCTTGAGAGATACACTTTCATCCCCTTATTTTCCAATTCATTTTCTGCAATGATTGTTCTTATTCTGCCCATTCTTATGTTTTTCTGTGTTAATAAACTATACAAAGTAACTGATTCTTGGCAATCCACCAATAGTGGTCCTGAAAAAGGAAGAGACACAACTTCTGAAAGCTCAAACAGTCTGTGAACACTACAGCGAGAGAAAACCTTGCAGTATTTAAATTAAACATCAGATATTTGTGTGGAAGACTCTTAGTTTGATGGTGTCTGGAAGTGTTAAAATGTTTTAGGAACTGCCTATCTAAACCTGGTCAACATGTGACTTTGGGGGAAAAAAAACAACAAAAAAATATTAGCACTGAGATCACTCAAGCAAAGTCCCATAACCCAGGAGGGATAATGAACCAAGGTCACAGAAGATGACATTTGTGGACTTGGTTAGTGCTGTGACAGGAAGTTGCGATGGGGAGGGGCATCGTTTGCAAAGACGGAGGGGCGAATAGTGGGTTTTTTGACGAGGGGTCAGTACCTGAGGAGAGGGAACCATTTCCAATGCCAGCTGGCATGGGACCAGGAAGGCAAGTTGCGTGGTCAGCAGTTTAGTGAGATCTAGGGAGCAGGAGGTGGGTCTCGTGGACGAAATGAGCTTGGAGATGGGGTGATGGAAACGACGCTAGAGAAAGACGGAGGTTCAGGGGTTAGGGCAGCAGGAGATTGAAGGGAGATTTGGTTTAGTGGAAAATGTGAAGGGAGAGTAGTGGCAGAGGTAGTTGAATGGATGGTCTCAATCTTGGTGATAAAGTGGTCCATGAGCTTGTTGGAGGTGGGAGTGGAGGGGGCATGGGGAGAAGGTTAACGGAGCGGTTGGTAGAGGAGAAAAGAAGCTGAGGTTCATCTTTACTCGCCAGGATTGTCCTGGAATAGTGTGTGGTTTTGACAAAGAGGAGTGAGGCTCGATGGTGCTGGATGTGGTTCGGCCTGATCAAGTGATGGATTGCTTATCTTAACTTCACTAAGTTAAAAGGCACAGTAAGTTTTGATTTGGCAGTCTTTATTGGTCTCCAAAAGTTAGAAGGGAAAACATTTCACTAAGGTGAGTGCTTATGTAAGAGAGCATAGATTTGTGTTTTTATACATCAGTTGTGCACAGGTAGAGTTGACGGATACCTTTTCTCCTTGTGTGTTCTGCTCAGCTTTGGTGGATGTCTGATCTTGTTCAACTTACTCAACAAATGACTTTCTTCTGTGTTTAGTTGGTCCCAGTCAGTATTTTGTTCACGTACGTCCTCCCAGCATACGTTATTGTATGCCCGAGTGCGCTATTTTAAAATATTTTCTGTTTAACCCAGGGGATTACACGGGGCAAGTTGCAGCCAGCCAGGTTTCTTTCTCCTCCTCCTCCTGTTTTCCAATATTGCGATGGTTTTCTAGGCACAGTTTTGTTTATCACTCCATCTCGTGTTCAGTTGTTCTGCCACAGTGGCCCTCACTCAGCTGTGGATTGTAAAATGTCTACACCATTGTCCATAGGCTACTACTGGAAATAGGTTACTATAAATAGAAGGTCAAATGTTTAGCTTATACATTTTGCTAAGTTTGAGATCAGTTCGGGTCTCAAAAAATTAAATGCTGGAAGCAGCACTTGTTAAAAAATGACAGTTTTGGCTGCTAAAACTGATGGCTTGGCAGAAAACACATTGTGTGTGAATATACAATAGTAAAGACTGTGTAATTTTAGTTCTGATGACCATCTGCAAGCAAGCTTTTGTTTTATAATGGTGCTTGGAACAAGCACTCACAAGTTTGAATCGGTTTCCTGAATTGTGCAAAGAGGAGGTGGTGTCTGAACAGTTCTGTGGCTGACGGGTTACACTTCACTAGCTGACTTCATCGCAGTGGATAGTGTCAAGGTTCTATAAATTGACAGTGGAAGCCTCGCTCTCCTGCATAGACTGCTCTTATTATAGGTGCTCACTCATCAGTGTATCTCACTAATTGACTCTCAAAAATAATGGAAACTGTGTGTAGTTTGTGTTGAGAACCAGCAGCTTCAGGTTTCGAAGCAGTTGGAGGTGCAGCTCGTGATGTAAAGATTGCGTATCTTTTAGTATAGATTGATTCTGATGAATGCTTTGCCAACAGGGAATAGTTGAGGCGAAGACCATTGCAATTTTTAAAGAGATATGTGGATACCTACTTGAAGCAGAGGAAGATGCAGGGATATCAGAGTGGTTTTGATTTTCGATTGCGATAACAAAATGCAGATGCTCGCATCATGGGCTGAAGGCCTTTGTCTGTGCTGTGTGGTTCTACCGCCTTATGACTTAATGACATTTTCAGCATCTTTATCATTCACAAACATTCGAGTGCTGAGCAAGCAGATCCCGTTTTTCATGGTGACAACTATCGTGGTGACAACCATCCATTATCGTTCAGCCTGTTTGTTAAATTCCTGTAGATTCAAGAGGTATAATTATACCTGCAGCTCTTAAGATTCTTTGCAAGCCCCATAGTTCCTTGCAGTATTTCTAGCAGTTGTATTTTACCCTAAGGTATTTTTAACAGTGTAGCGCCAATAGCTGACGATGTGAATATAAAGTGGGATTTTTTTGTTGGCTTATTTAAACCCTATTGCAACCAGCTGAAGATGCTGCAGAATAGCAGATACAACCTTTAGAAGCAGCTTTGCTCTATTCAAATAATGTAGTTTAAAGGAACCTTATAGTAATGCATCTCATTTTAATATTTGTAAAAGCTTTAGAGCACTTTTGATATAAGCAGTAAATATTTTAAATATGTCCTTTTTGGACCTGTTATCCACAATGTATGTCTCAATTGTCCAACCTGAGGCCAAAGAATACAACGGCAACTGCGGAAGTAGCCTCAGTTTCGGAAACGAGAGGTCCACGTGCAAAGTTGAGGGAATGTGTGGGCCAGGAGCAGCAGTAAAGTGGATTATGTTTGAGAGGAGGAGTTTGGGATTGTGTGTGCTCTCCAAAATAATGCTGGAGTCACAACATTTGGCCATAACACGGAGCAGTTATGTAGTTTGAGGTGGTATATGGTGATGGAAATTCAGGCTGGTCTTGAACCATGTACACGTAAGCTTGCAGCCCTTGGATTTAGAGTTGCAGAGGTGCCTGTTGTAACTTGTAGAGTGGCAAGAGTGAGACCCTCTCAGCTATCTGCATGCACTGCCTCACCAATCTAGCCTTAGTCATTTGAACATTGCTAATCACTTATCTTGCCAATGATATAAATAAATCCATAAATTAGTCATATTACCTGTCAATCTCCTGAAGTGTTGCACATGGAGGAGTCAAGGCCAAACTTAGAAGACAAGGGTATATTTCATAGAAACATAGAAACATAGAAACATAGAAAATAGGTGCAGGAGCAGGCCATTCAGCCCTTCTAGCCTGCACCGCCATTCAACGAGTTCATGGCTGAACATGAAACTTCAGTACCCACTTCCTGCTTTCACGCCATACCCCTTGATCCCCCGAGTAGTAAGGACTTCATCTAACTCCCTTTTGAATATATTTAGTGAATTGGCCTCAACTACTTCCTGTGGTAGAGAATTCCACAGGTTCACCACTCTCTGGGTGAAGAAGTTTCTCCTTATCTCGGTCCTAAATGGCTTACCCCTTATCCTTAGACTGTGACCCCTGGTTCTGGACTTCCCCAACATTGGGAACATTCTTCCTGCATCCAACCTGTCCAAACCCGTCAGAATTTTAAACGTTTCTATGAGGTCCCCTCTCACTCTTCTGAACTCCAGTGAATACAAGCCCAGTTGATTCAGTCTTTCTTGATAGGTCAGTCCCACCATCCCGGGAATCAGTCTGGTGAATCTTCGCTGCACTCCCTCAACAGCAAGTATGTCCTTCCTCAAGTTAGGAGACCAAAACTGTACACAATACTCCAGGTGTGGCCTCACCAAGGCCCTGTACAACTGTAGCAACACCTCCCTGCCCCTGTACTCAAATCCCCTCGCTATGAAGGCCAACATGCCATTTGCTTTCTTAACCGCCTGCTGTACCTGCATGCCAACCTTCAATGACTGATGTACCATGACACCCAGGTCTCGTTGCACCTTCCCTTTTCCTAATCTGTCACCATTCAGATAATAGTCTGTCTCTCTGTTTTTACCACCAAAGTGGATAACCTCACATTTATCCACATTATACTTCATCTGCCACGCATTTGCCCACTCACCTAACCTATCCAAGTCACTCTGTAGCCTCATAGCATCCTCCTCGCAGCTCACACTGCCACCCAACTTAGTGTCATCCGCAAATTTGGAGATACTACATTTAATCCCTCGTCTAAATCATTAATGTACAATGTAAACAGCTGGGGCCCCAGCACAGAACCCTGCGGTACCCCACTAGTCACTGCCTGCCATTCCGAAAAGTACCCATTTACTCCTACTCTTTGCTTCCTGTCTGACAACCAGTTCTCAATCCACGTCAGCACACTACCCCCAATCCCATGTGCTTTAACTTTGCACATTAATCTCCTGTGTGGGACCTTGTCGAATAAAAACAGAGTGCTGGAAACACTCAGGTCAGGCAACATCTGTGGCGAGAGAAAGAAAGTTAACGTTTCTGGTCGATGACCTTTCGTCCGAACTAGGAAATGATAACGATGTAATAGGTTTTAAACAAGTGCGGGAGGGGAGGAAAGTACAGAAGGGAAGGTCTGTGATAGGGTGGAACACAGGAGAGATTAAATGACAAAAGGGCTGATGGTGCCAGGCAAAAGGGGGTGGTAATGGGAGAAGTAAAGAAACAAAAGATGGGTCTAGAGGAGGTGTAAGTGAGAATATCAGAATCATCAACAACAGTTACTGTCCGAATAAAATGGGGGCAGAGGTTGTTGAACTTGATGTTGAGTCCGGAAGGCTGTAAAGTGCCTAATCGAAAGATGAGGTTTGGTTCCCCAAGCTTACGTTGAGTTTTGTTGGCACATTGTAAGAGGCTGAGGACAGAAAGGTCAGAGTGGGAGTGGAGCAGAGAATTAAAGTGACAGGCGATAAGGCTATATTTGGACTAGTGTGCACAGATGTAATTCAGTCCCCATTTTGCAGTTGTAGTCTGATCTTGTTTTTACATATTTTGATTTCATATTATTTGTACTGAAGTAGCAGAACGGACGGCAATTTGGGAAGCATAGAATTGGTTGGAGCTTAGGAATTTTCCTGCAGTTCAGGCTGAG
This sequence comes from Pristiophorus japonicus, assembly GCF_044704955.1. Taxonomy (NCBI): domain Eukaryota; kingdom Metazoa; phylum Chordata; class Chondrichthyes; family Pristiophoridae; genus Pristiophorus; species Pristiophorus japonicus. Next base: position 23,057,885 of record NC_091998.1, on the reverse strand, counting down.
GAGCTGGAATATGTAAAACCACTGGTGAGAGGGTACAGTTAGAATATTTTATGTTATTACTTCGACTTTTGGTGAAGGAGACAGCAAATGTTAAAACAGCTTTAAACTGTGCCCCATCAAGCCTGCCAGCTACTGCTGGGCATAACGTGCCACTTGGTTTTCTTGAACTGTCTGTAAAAGCTTTCAGAACCAGTGAGACCTCATCCTGATCTCAGCTTGTTCACATGCTGCTAAGCAGTGCATTTATCATGAGGATATAGGAATTTATAATGGGAAATGTTGACACACAAACGTGGCAAAAACGTGGCAACAGGGAGTAAAGTTTTGTAGATAAGTGTATGCAAGTGTAAGATTTTTAATAGATTATAGTTATATTTCCCAATTGCTTTTCCTAACTTTAAAGGCTCAGGAGAAAAACGCAAGAATATTCGTCACTCTATTTCTGATATTAGTCAGAGAATGTTGAACACACCAGACCGAGTATTGAACCTGAAATCTCAGCTTCTCACTGTGTGAACCTGCTGAGCCATTGCAACAACAATAAAACTTACATTTATATAGCGGCTTTAACATAGTAAAACATCCCAAGGCACTTCACAGGTGCGTTATCAAAAAAAACAAAATTTGACACCGAGCATTATAATCAGATATTGGGGCAAATGACCAAAAGCTTGGTCAAAGAGGTAGGTTTTAAGGAGCATCTTAAAGGAGGAAAGAAAGGTGGAGAGGTTTAGGGAGGGAATTCCAGAGCTTGGGACCTAGGCAGATGAAGGCAAGGCCTCCAATGGTGGAATGATTAAAATCAGGGATGCTCATGAGGCCAGAATTAGAGGAGCGCAGTGATCTCTGGGGGTTGTGGGGCTGAAGGAGATTACAGAGATAGGGAGGGGCGAGGCCATGGAGGATTTGAAAACAAGGATGAGAATTTTAAAATCGAGGCGTTGCTTAATTGCAGGAGCCAGTCTAATCTGTCATGTTAGTCTGATAGCGTCAATTCCAGTTGAGTGTCTTGACTACAGTAAACTTGCCTTAAGACTTACAGGAAGCCCATAACAAGTGTGATATCTGATCAATTTAAATTATGTTCATCATTTCCTTATTCCATTTTAAGTGTTTACTTTTTGAATCCCTGCAGGTTGGAGCGAAGCAGTTATACGTGAATGCATATTGTCAAACCAATTCTGACATCATGAACAGAAACAAACGCGACACCCAGTTCTACAGCGTAGAGGTTGGGGATTCAACCTTCACCGTCCTGAAGCGCTATCAGAACTTGAAGCCCATTGGTTCAGGAGCACAGGGGATTGTATGGTGAGTTAGCAATTTTGACATCTGCATTCAATCGCAGCAAGGCAAGAGCAAACACACACAAACTAAAGCACGCTCGATAGCGCTTCTCTAGAGTTTAATTCAGATCTGCCTTTCCACCTGTTGTTTTTTGAATAGGATTAGGCTTCCTCCCTTTATTAAATCAACCATTATTCCTTTTTTAAAGAGCAATATTTTGCTCTTGTGCTCTTTTTCTTATAGCAAATTGATAAAGTAGGAAATCAGGCTAGAAATGATGCAGCCAGCATAAAAAGTAGCTGTATTGATTAATGCTGATCTCTGGTCAACAGTAACGCTGTGTGATTATGCAGATTAAGTTTCACATTGCACATAATTGCATAGAACTGATGCACAGAACAAGCAAGCAGCTTGCCTTAAAGTGAGCCAAGTAGAAAGGAAGACCTGAGTCCATGCTCGGATCAGCCATGATCGTATTAAATGGTGGAGCAGGCTCGAGGGGCCGTATGGCCTACTCCCGCTCCTATTTCTCATGTTATTATGTATATCCAGTGAACCAACCGCAAACCATTGCAAAGTACAATTGTGTTATTGCTCAGGTTCAACCTTTTTCTATGCGTTAGCCCACATTAAGGTTAAAGGGGCGCAGAAAAAGACTACCAGCGTGTCTGTGTTTTGGAAGCGGTTCTGGGGAGCAGTGCTCACCACAGGACCACCACTTCCATGTGACACTCTCCCCATTTGCTTGTCCTGCTGGGGCTTGAAGTCAAAGCCAAAGATCGGCAGTTGCTATTGCTAAGAGGGAGAGAATCCAGCTCCATGCTCTTGCTGTTGACTGAAGATGCAGCGGCAACTGGTGAGACTCTCAAAAATGTTGGTCTCCGGTGTTATTGGGTCACTTATATTAAAGCGGCTATTGATGAAGAGAGATCACGTATCTGCCTTCGGCAACATTATGTCGATGTGACAACCACATTTAAGTACTGTGAAGCCGCCCCCCCCCCCCCCCCCCCGAGATTGAAGTGGTATTCTGGGTTTTAAAGGACTTGGGAGTAATTCCAATAATCTAATTGAGAGGTTCAGAGGATATCTCGAGCCACAAGAGAGAAGCTCAAATGGTTTTAACCTGTCCAACCCACTTGTGTTCCAAATAGATGCAGCCTTCTGATCCCCTTAATTAGATTGCTGCCTGGTAAGCATTCTGCATTTACTGTGAGCAAGATTTCTAGAAGGAAGTTGACACATTTTTTGCAATAGTGACATGGAACAGTACATTTGTTTGGGCTATGTACCATAGTGCTTAACCCTAGGTTTGATTTCTAACAGTAGCTAAAAAATCTAATTCATCCCCTGTGCAGAGCTAGTTTTCATAGCTCTCAGTCAAGCTGCTAGCAAGCTGCCTTACATTGAGTCTTGTAGGTAGAAGTTCAATAGGGATTTCACAGTCAGCACTTTCCACTGGTGTAGCAAATTGACAGAAGAAATAGTTTTTGCCCAAGATTAATTTGCTCTGGCAATTTCCCTCCCCCAACTGATTTACAAAATTATCTGCTCACAGTTCCTATGTCTTATTATTTTGTGTACACAACAGAAAGATTCCATAACCAAACCCACATCTACCATCTGAAATGCCTAACCATTATCTTTATATTGGAGTCTTTCACACAGAAGATTATGCAGCCTGCCCACCACACACACTGAAAGATGTGAATCACCATCCTGATAGACCATAATGTGCAATTTAAAATAGTTCAATCTATTTACAGGAAATACGATTACACAGAAACAAAATAATCAGCAATAAAAATGCTTGAATTGCACAATAAACTGGATCTAAAGTCCAAGATATTGGTGTCCTTTTAGAATCAATTTAACTGAGCTTGGATTAATGTAATTTGGAATTTCAGCTCCGTAGAATCCCTTCCACTGCCACAAGGTGGATAGAGGCAAACACACTAGGATATACTCTTGACAGGCTAACTACCAGATTATTTCTCATATTTCTGCTATCTGAATGTTTATTTCTACAACTCAAATGTATACAGTGTAAATAGCAGTACCTCGGCTGGCTTTGGTTGTTTACAGACTGGAACAAAAAAGCCGATTGCAAGTTCATCGAGTATGAGATTACTTTGATGGTTTCAGCACCTTCTCCCACAGTTGCAAATGCGCATACATTATTATTTCAAGCCACAGATACCAGCTAAATAAATTTGGTCCGATTAGTTTGCTTAAACAGTCCCAAGACCAAAGGGCCATTTCCCTTTGAAAGCAATAGCGATGTCCAAATGATATTGTTTCTCTTCCTATACGCAAATAAAGAAACTATTTTAAGAATACAGCTAACTTAAGTTTGTTTTTAATTTTGCAATGTTTTGGTCTATCGAGAGTTTCCATGACAAAGATGCAATGCAGCAATTTTGATAACCGAGTTTTGTTGCATCATTGTGTGATTGAGATGCACATATTTGCTCTGTATGATTGAGGTGGTTGTAACTGAAAAATTGTTTGTTACTTTCGAAGGCTTCAAGTTACAACAACCAATTTTATTCTCTTCAGTATGTAGTGGTTAATTTAGCATTCTATTGTGCATCAGTACACCTTCAAGATGTTCACTGTTAGCACGGGCATTGTATGAAAACTTCCAGATTTGAGTTGAGTATGTTTCTGTGTGTTGCCTTTTCTTACGCGGTCTTTCTGGGGATCTTATTTTCCTATTTCAGTGCAGCCTACGATGCGATTCTTGACAGGAATGTGGCGATCAAGAAACTCAGCCGACCATTTCAAAACCAGACCCATGCGAAAAGGGCTTACAGAGAATTAGTCCTCATGAAGTGTGTCAACCACAAAAATGTAAGTAGCACTGATATGTTACTTTATCCTGAAAAATCGCAGCAAAGTTTTTGATCAATGAGTCCTGCTATTAGAACCTCTCTTTACAAAAAAAACCATTAGAGGCTTATGACTAACTTGAACATGTTTTGATTTTTTTCCCTCTATTTCTTGAATGTTGTTTAAGCAGTCCTTTGACCATGTAAATGGCAGGTCGTCTAACATGGAATTACCTAATTCAGGGTGCTTTAGCCGAACAGATGCTAATTCAGTAATTCCTCGAGCGCCTTCCCAGTAACGTCACCAAAGCACATTGTTTGATTTCAGTGATTACCAAAGTCGATCTAGATTTTTGTTTTTACCTTTTTTTTTAAATCTTTAATATCTACAAAATATTTATTAGTTGATTTGAAAGCAAATCTTTGCAGTATTTTTCCCATTGGCCTTGCTTATTCATGTAACCTGTACAGTTTAGGGTGTAAGCAAATGGTTAACAGACTCCTGTGCCGACTTTCATCCCATGCTGATGACCACATTTGCCATTGATCAATTCAGCAAAATATTTGGATTTTACAGGCTCAGGGTGAATCTAGTTGTGTTGTATCTTTACTGCAAGTAAACATTTCTCATCATGTCCGAATATTTTAGCTGAAGTGGCTTATGTAGTAATTAAACGTTTCAGTGGACCAATATGAGGTCGGGGGCATTCCCCCAACTTGAGGAAATTGGCAACTCGCACAGTATCCCATCTGCAAATTGATGTAATTTGTCCAACCAGTGATGGTGTTCTGTGCCAGATCATCTAATTTTACCAGCAAGTTGCCTTGCACTGACTGGGCCAGTCAAATGCAAGTTTAGTACTGATGCTAATCTTGAGCCTGATCCTGATATGAAATTCACTTAATGCCAGAAAAACATGCACCTATGCTCAAGGTATTTTACGTTGCATACTGCAGCCTGGATTTTCCTCCAGAAATCTGCCAATTTGTGGGTATTTCCAGAGGGGTGCCCCAGGGGAAATAGGGCCATGAGGCCTATCGCTAAATCCCCATCCCTAAAATTGGCCTTTGGGCATTTCATTCTTCCCACCCCTAAGCATGGATATTGGCCATTCCCCCATGGCCTAGCACACCGCACACAAATTGAGAAAGAGGGCTTGCGACAGGCCGATTTTTTTTTTTTTTCCTTCCTTTCCGGCCGTGAACCAACGATACATGGCAAGTCCAGAAAAATGGAGAGGGAGGAATGGGGAATGTAGTGGCAGAAGGCAAAAGGACCGACCGAAAGCTTAAAAAATGGCCACCCCTCTGTCATACGATGTAAATTGCTCAAATACCGATTCTAGGCTGCTTCAAAGCTCTTTGCTCAAATCAGTCAGCACTATTTAGGGGACTTCTGTCCCCATTAATGGTTGGTCCTTTTTTTTTTATTCATTCACAAGGACATGGGCATCACTGGCAAGGCCGGCATTTATTGCGCATCCCTAGTTGTCCAGAGAAGGTGGTGATTAGTCACTTTTTATTGCATGGTAGGCCACTTCAGACATAGAAACATAGAAAATAGGTGCAGGAGTAGGCCATTTGGCCCTTTGAGCCTGCATCGCCATTCAATGAGTTCATGGCTGAACATGCAACTTCAGTACCCCATTCCTGCTTTCTCGCCATACCCTTGATCCCCCTAGTAGTAAGGACTACATCTAACTCCTGTTTGAATATATTTAGTGAATTGGCCTCAACAGCTTTCTGTGGTAGAGAATTCCACAGGTTCACCACTCTCTGGGTGAAGAAGTTTCTCCTCATCTCGGTCCTAAATGGCTTACCCCTTATCCTTAAACTGTGACCCCTGGTTCTGGACTTCCCCAACATTGGGAACATTCTTCCTGCATCTAACCTGTCTAAACCCGTCAGAATTTTAAACGTTTCTATGAGGTCCCCTCTCATTCTTCTGAACTCCAGTGAATACAAGCCCAGTTGATCCAGTCTTTCTTGATATGTCAGTCCCGCCATCCCGGGAATCAGTCTGGTGAACCTTCGCTGCACTCCCTCAATAGCAAGAACGTCCTTCCTCAAGTTAGGAGACTAAAACTGTACTCCCTGCCCCTGTACTCAAATCCCCTCGCTATGAAGGCCAACATGCCATTTGCTTTCTAACCGCCTGCTGTACCTGCATGCCAACCTTCAATGACTAATGTACCATGACACCCAGGTCTCATTGCACCTCCCCTTTTCCTAATCTGTCACCATTCAGATAATAGTCTGTCTCTCTTTTTACCACCAAAGTGGATAACCTCACATTTATCCACATTGTACTTCATCTGCCATGCATTTGCCCACTCACCTAACCTATCTAAGTCACTCTGCAGCCTCATAGCATCCTCCTCGCAGCTCACACTGCCACCCAACTTAGTGTCATCCGCAAATTTGGAGATACTACATTTAATCCCCTCGTCTAAATCATTAATGTACAATGTAAACAGCTGGGGCCCCAGCACAGAACCTTGCGGTACCCCACTAGTCACTGCCTGCCATTCTGAAAAGTACCCATTTACTCCTACTCTTTGCTTCCTGTCTGACAACCAGTTCTCAATCCACGTCAGCACACTACCCCCAATCCCATGTGCTTTAACTTTGTACACTAATCTCTTGTGTGGGACCTTGTCGAAAGCCTTCTGAAAGTCCAAGTACACCACATCAACTCGTTCTCCCTTGTCCACTCTACTGGAAACATCCTCAAAAAATTGCAGAAGATTTGTCAAGCATGATTTCCCTTTCACAAATCCATGCTGACTTGGACCTATCATGTCACCTCTTTCCAAATGCGCTGCTATGACAGTCTTAATAATTGATTCCATCATTTTACCCACTACCGATGTCAGGTTGACAGGTCTATAATTCCCTGTTTTCTCTCTCCCTCCTTTTTTTAAAAGTGGGGTTACATTGGCTACCCTCCACTCCATAGGAACTGATCCAGAGTCTATGAATTGTTGGAAAATGACTGTCAGTGCATCCGCTATTTCCAAGGCCACCTCCTTGAGTACTCTGGGATGCAGACCATCAGGCCCTGGGGATTTATCGGCCTTCAATCCCATCAATTTCCCCAACACAATTTCCCGACTAATAAGGATTTCCCTCCGTTCCTCCTTCTCACTAGACCCTCTGACCCCGTTTATATCCGGAAGGTTGTTTTTGTCCTCCTTAGTGAATACCGAACCAAAGTACTTGTTCAATTGGTCTGCCATTTCTTTGTTCCCCATTATGACTTCCCCTGATTCTGACTGCAGGAGATCTACGTTTGTCTTTACTAACCTTTTTCTCTTTACATATCTATAGAAGCTTTTGCAGTCCATTTTAATGTTCCCTGCAAGCTTCCTCTCGTACTCTTATTTTCCCTGCCCTAATCAAACCCTTTGTCCTCCTTTGCTGAGTTCTAAATTTCTCCCAGTCCCCGGGTTCGCTGCTATTTCTGGCCAATTTGTATGCCACTTCCTTGGCTTTAATACTATCCCTGATTTCCCTTGATAGCCACTGTTGAGCCAACTTCCCTTTTTTATTTTTACGCCAGACAGGGATGTACAATTGTTGTAGTTCATCCATACGGTCTCTAAATGTCTGCCATTGCCCATCCCCACTGTCAACCCCTTAAGTATCATTCGCCAATCTATCCTAGCCAATTCACGCCTCATACCTTCAAAGTTACCCTTCTTTAAGTTTTGGACCATGGTCTCTGAATTAACCGTTTCATTCTCCATCCTAATATAGAATTCCACCATATTATGGTCACTCTTCCCCAAGGGGCCTCGCACAATGAGATTGTTAATTAATCCTCTCTCATTACACAACACCCAGTCTAAGATGGCCTCCCCCCTAGTTGGTTTCTCGAAATATTGGTCTAGAAAACTATCCCTTATGCACTCCAGGAAATCCTCCTCCACCGTATTGTTTCCAGTTTGGTTAGCCCAATGTATATGCATATTAAAGTCACCCATGATAACTGCTGCACCTTTATTGCATGCACCCCTAATTTCCTGTTTGATTCCCTCTTCAACATCACTACTACTGTTTGGAGATCTGTACACAACTCCCACTAGCGTTTTCTGCCCCTTGGTATTCCGTAGCTCCACCCATACCGATTCCACATCATCCAAGCTAATGTCTTTCCTTACAATTGCGTTAATTTCCTCTTTCACCAGCAACGCCACCCCGCCTCCTTTTCCTTTCTGTCTATCCTTCCTAAATGTTGAATACCCTTGAATGTTGAGTTCCCAGCTTTGGTCACCCTGGAGCCATGTCTCCGTGATGCCAACCACATCGTATCCGTTAACTGCTATCTACACAGTTAATTCATCCACCTTATTCCGACGGCAGCTAAGAGTCAACCACATTGGTGTGGGACTGGAGTCGCATATAGTCCAGGCAGGGTAAATTTAGCTTCCTTCCCTAAAGGACGTTAGTGAACCAGTTGGGTTTTTACGGCAATCCGGCAGCTTCGGATACCATCATTTTATTTCCAGCTTTTTAATCTGATTTTAAATTCTCAAACTGCCATGATGGGATTTGAACTCACCTTCTCTAGATTAGTCCATGCCTCTGGATTATTAATCTGGTAACATATCCACAACGCTACTGTACTCCACATCCTATCGCGTTGGCAGTGCTGCATTAGCACGTTCCCTCGACAGAGCAGAGATATCACTGGGAAAAAACATAATTGACCCAAACCCAGGTAAATTAGCCAGGATCATGCTTGAAGCAGAAGTCCTGTCCTGATACACCTCCGGTGGAAGGAGGAAAATACAGACCTACAAGTCACTTTGGATTCAGCAATTTAAAAAAAAAAGAAAATTTCCTTTCACCTAAACTTTTTAAATGCTGTATAATTAGCTGTTTGAATTCAAAAGATTTTATGAGGAAAAATAGAAGTTTTGGAATCAATATTTTATATTATTTTTTTTAGTCCAGTACTGGAAAAACTTGTAACATTCTACAAAGATTAAGTCAAGAGAAATGTTGAATTAAATGCAGGAATTTAACTTATCACTTCAAAAAATGACAAGTGACATTCCTTGACTAGCGTCCTGAAGTTTAGGTTTGAGGTCTAATTACAGTGAAAGAAAAGGCTAAGATTCAGTGTGTCTAGTTCCCTTGGAATAGTCGTTGGAGGAGATTTTTTACTGTGCCTGAATAAGTTGAGAACGATGGTCAAAAACCTCACACATCTGATATCCTCGAGCAATGTATGTAAGTGCATAATTTCATTTCTCTGTGGGTTGCACACATGAAAAATAAGCAGTCAAATTTGCAATTTTTCTGGAACATTTTTAAGTTTGACTTTCAGCTTGTCCTCCAAGAAAATGATTAGTGCTGAAGTTACCTGAAAAAAGCACAGATTGTAAACACAAGCAAATTTCTCTTGATCTGTATATGAGATGCAGTGTTGGAAATTTAAACTGGAAATCATGAACCTTCTCTTCTGATTTCCGGAGACAAAAATAGTTATGAAGGGTTGCACAGCTAAGAGAAAACCATTTCCAATAGTATGCTAAATAACCCCAATATTTAACATGTAAATATTTTGCTTCTTCACTGATCTTCTGAAACAAGCCTCAAGGAAGTGTGCAGGACAGAATTATTTTTTTTAAACCCATCCTGAAAGTGCCTGACCGTTACTGGGTTCGGTTCCACAGGTGTCTGTAGCTATTCAGTGTCTCACCCAAGTGACCATCTTCACGTGTGAGCCGAGATCATAATTTAACAGAATATTCAACTGAGAGGCCACCACTACTGAACCAGATGCTGACCTTGCTTGCCATTTGTGCCTTATCATTGGCAGTCCCTCGAAATCGAGGAAGACTTGCCTCCACTCAAAGTGAGTTCTCAGGTGGCTGTACAGTCCAATGCAGGAATTACAGTCTCTGTCACAGGTGGGGCAGACAGTGGTTCAAGGAAAGGGTGGGTGGGGAGCCTGGTTTGCCCGCACACTCCTTCCACTGTCTGCGCTTGGTTTCTGCATGCTCTCGGCGACAAGACTCGAGGTGCTTAGCGCCCTCCTGTATGCTCCACCTCCATTTTGGGCGGTCTTGGGCCAAGGATACCCAGGTGCCGGTGGGGATATTGCACTTTATCAAGGAGGCTTTGAGGGTGTCCTTGAAATGTTTCCCCTGCCCACCTGGGGCTCACTTGCCGTGTAGGAGTTCAGAGTAGAGCGCTTGCTTAAGGGGTCGAGTGTCGGGCAGACTGATGATGTGACCCACCCAACGGAGCTGGTCGAGCGTGGTCAGTGCTTTGATGCTGGGGATGTTGGCCTGATCGAGAACACTAACGTTGGTGCGTCTATCCTCCCAGTGGATTTGCAGGATCTTGCAGAGGCAGCATTGGTGGTACTTCTGCAGCGCTTTGAGATGTCTGCTGTATGTGGTCCACGTCTCTGACCCATATAGGAGGACAGGTATCACTACTCCCCTGTAGACCATAAGCTTGGTGCCAGATTTGAGGTCCTGGTCTTCATTAAACACTTCCTCATGCGACCGAAGGCTGCGCTAGCACACTGGAGGCGGTGTTGGATCTCGTCATCGATGTCTGCCCTTGCTGATAGTAGGCTACCGAAGTATGGAAGATGGTCCACGTTTTCCAAGGCCGTGCCGTGGATTTTGTGGCGGGGTCAGGTTGGTGGAGGACCTTTGTCTTACGGATGTTTAGTGTAAGGCCCATGCTTTCGTACGCCTCAGTGAAGGTGTTGACGCTGGCTTGGAGTTCGGCCTCTGAGTGTGTGCGGACGCAAGCGTCGTCCGCGTACTGTAGTTCGATGATGGAGGATAGCCTTGGATCTAGCCTGGAGATGGCGAAGGTTGAACAGGTTCCCATTGGTTCTATAATTTAGTTCTACTCCAGCAGGGAGCTTGTTGAGAGTGAGATAGAGCTTTGCAACAAGGAAGATCGAGAAAAGCGTTGGTGCGATGATGCAGCCCTGCTTGACCGCGGTCCGGACATGGATTGGGTCTGTGACGGATCCATTGGTCAGGATCATGGCTTGCATATCATCGCGGAGCAGGCGGAGGATGTTGACAAACTTTTGGGGGCAACCGAAACGGAGGAGGACGCTCCATAGTCCCTCGCGGCTGACAGTGTCAAAGGCCTTTGTGAGGTCAAAGAAGGCAATGTACAAGGGTTGATACTGTTCCCAGCATTTCTCTTGTAGTTGTCGAGCCGTGAAGATCATGTCCTTTGTACCCCTTAGTGGACGAAATCCACATTGCAACTCTGGGAGGAGCTCTTCAACCACAGGGAGAAGACGATTGAGGAGGATTCTTGCAATGACTTTCCCAGGGAGATTCCTCTGTAGTTATCGCAGTCGGACTTGTCCCCTATTTTGAAGACGCTGACGATTACGGCATCACTGAGATTGCCCGGCATGCTCTCCTCCTTCCAGATAAGAGAGATGAGGTCATGCATTCGTGTCAATAGTGCTTTTCCGTCATACTTTAGTGCCTCGGCGAGGGCTGGGATTTTGTTGAGATGGTGGCAGGTAGCATGCTGCGCGCTGGAGTCGAGGACACTTGCGTCGAAGGCAGAGTCTCGGTTAAAGAGATCTTTAAAGTGCTCCTTCCAGTGGGCCTTGACTGCCTCGGTGTTCTTAATGAGTGACTCTCCGTTCTTGGCCAGCAGTGGTGTGTGGCCTTGGGTACTTGGGCTGTAGGTGGACTTGACTGCGCTGAAGAAACCTTGTACATCGTGGTTGTCAGCCAACTGCTGGATCTCCTGTGCTTTCTCCACCCACCAACTATTCTTTAGGTCACTGGTTTTTTGTTGGACCTCGGCCTCCAGCCGCCTGTTGAGCTGCATTGCTGCTCCCAAATTGGGTTGATGCTTTAGGTTCAGAAATGCCTTACGCTTGCGGTTTATTAGCTCCTGGATCTCCTCGTCGTTCTCGTCAAACCAGTCCTGGTGTTTCCTGGTTGAGTGACCGAGTGCAGGTGCTGGTTATGGAGGACTTGAGGGCAGACCAGGTGCTGTGGGCACTCTGCGTCTCGGGGTCATCGAGGGTTGCCAGGTTGGCAGTGAGGTGCTGGCAGGTATAAGACTTTCTTAACTGGGTCTTTGAGTGCGCCATCGTTGATTTTTCTGTGGCATTGTTTCTATTGCCATCGCTGCTTTGGGGCTATATAGATCATGACGGAGTGGATTAGGCGATGGTCCACCCAGCAGTCGTCGGCTCCTGTCATGGCGCGGGTGATGCGCACGTCCTTGCGGTCCCTGGCTCGGACGATAATGTAGTCGATCAGATGCTAGTGCTTTGAGCGAGGGTATTGCCATGATGCCTTGTACTTGTCCCTCTGACGGAACAAGGTGTTGGTGATGACAAGTTCATGTTCTAGGCATTTTGTCAGGAGCAGGGTACCACTGGAGTTGGTTTTCTCTCCCCTCTCTCTGCCGTATGTGCTTTCCGACAGAGGTCGTAGGTTATGTTCAGGAGCTCGAACTCTGATGATTTTTTTTTCCTGTTCCCTAACTCACTGGAACTGAGGCATCGGTGCTATCTTAGCTGAGTTTAGCTAAATAGGCCAGGAATCAAACGTGAGACCTACTTATCTGTATGTTTTAGTACCTCAGCAGATGCCCTTTCCCCCACAAGGCCATGAATCACCATTTGAAAAAAATATAATTTTTGCTTTTGCCTTGAGGTTTGGAATTATTGGAACAGCAAAATAATGGATCGCTGGCCCAGTGTAATAAAAACATAATAGAAGCAGCAAATCAGATGAGAATCATCTATTTCCCATGTTATAAAATTCATGCTCTCACCTGCTTTTGAAATGCATTGACATCAGCTGTTCTGTAGGTTGCATGAATTCATCAAAGCCTATTGTTTCGTACCAGATTAAAAAGTCCTGTTCGTCCCATGATTATTTTAAAGCTTTTCAGCATAAAGGAATTCAAAGCCTTAAATAGCTTTAGTAATTAAAGGATACTGCTGTGGAATTCTGCCGCCCCCCCCACCCCCCCCCCGTTTCCCCCCTCAAAAAAAATGATACCGCATTGCAGACTTCCTGTTTTGACTGTTCAGATTTTCTGTCTTTTCTGACGGGACATGGCAGAATTGCCTTATATAGCGTTGTTCTCCACCTTCTCCAATTTATTGATTGGAATTCATTTTTCTAACTAATTAAAATGCTAATTTGAGAAGTGCAACTGATTTTTATGTGATATGTTCTGCTTGCTGGTTTTCGTAATGACCATTAGCGATTAAATTTAAATGTCTTCAGCAATGAAATTGAACGCTCTTCCTTATTATAGACTATGAATAGTAATAAACTTAAAATTATCACAGATTGAACGTTTGTTGCGTTAACTACAGGATATTCAATGTCTTCCAGATAATTGGCTTGCTGAATGTATTTACTCCACAAAAGTCACTTGAGGAATTTCAAGATGTGTAAGTATTTTTTTTTACCATTGTAGTATAAAGAAGGAAAGTTTACATTTACATAGCACCGTATCACGCCTTTCTGAAATGTCCCAGAGCATTTCCCATACAATGAATTTTTTAGTGCAGTTAGTGATGTAGGTGACAATAGTTTGATACTAAATTAAACAATACATTCACATTTTCTGATGCATCCTTATTATTGTTCATCATTGATATATGAATGTGTTTTTTCCTCCCTGGATGACTTCTTGCTGACAGTTACATAGTGATGGAGCTCATGGATGCCAATCTCTGCCAGGTGATTCAGATGGAGCTGGACCACGAGCGAATGTCTTATCTACTGTATCAGATGCTGTGTGGCATCAAGCACCTTCATTCAGCGGGGATTATACACCGGGTCAGTAATGTTCATTGTTGAGTCTTCTGAATGTTGTATTGTGCTAAATCTAGATTTGACCAGTTAAGATCACCAGGAAACCAGCCATTAGCAAAACAATTTTTCAGCAATGATATTTTGGGTGGTGTTTGGCTGTGGTGCAGTGTGTTGTGAAGGCACATCCCCAAGTTGCAGGTTTGTACCACATTGATTCATTTCCCTAAGACTCTCGCCTCTGAGTCAGAAGGTTGTCCACTCCAGAGGCTTAATCTAGACTGACACTCCAGTGCAGTGCTGAGGGAGTGCCGTCTTTCGAATGAGACGTTAAATTGAGGCTCCGTCTTCTCTCTAAGTTGGTTGTAAAAGATCCCAAGGCACTATTTCGGAGACATGCAGGAGAGTTTACCTCGGTGTCCTCGCCAATATTTATTGTTTAATCAACATCACTCAAACAGATTACCTGGTCATTATCTTCTTGTTATCTGTGGGAGCTTGCTGTGCGCAAAATTGGCTGCCGAGTTTCCTACAATACAACAGTGACTACACTTCAAAAAGTTCTTCATTGATTGTATAGCGCTTTGGGACATCCTGAGGTCGTGAAAGATGCTATATAAATTAAAATATTTTAAGACAGGTAGAGGGAGGTGGAATCCCTCCCCACAGGGTGGGAGAGATGGAAGAATTATTTGACAACTAGAGACACTCTTGTGCTCTAAGTTAATAGCTAGTTGTCTGATGACGGACTTTTTTGGGGTATTTAAAGCAATTTCCTATTGATTTGGAACAGATTTACTGGTTGAATTTTTTTTTAAAGCAGAGCTGTTTTGTTCCCTCTTCAGTTTATTATATTTTGGATGAATGTGTTTTGTAACCAACTTGTTTTGAAGGTGGGAGGGGGAAGGTCATGATTGTTGCTTGTTACAGGATTGTTGAAATGCAAACCTGCACTATGGGTTGAATTCTGATCTCTGCTTTTTCTTGCAAGACAGAATGCCCAGTGCAGAAGCTGAAATGAATCTAGGCTGAGGTTTTAGTTATACATACTATAATGGGCCAGACTGGTTTACAGTGGTGAAGGACACTGACATTGAAACAATTTAAAATGCCGACGTCATTCTTGCCTCAAAGATTTTAAAATTAGCAGATTGTGTGTTTGTGGATTAGAATAGAATCGTAGAATGATACAGCACAGAAGGAGGCCATTTGGCCCATCGTGCCTGTGATGGCTCTTTGAAAGAGCGATCCAATTAGACCCACGCCTCCCTGCTCTTTCCTCAAAATTTCCCGCCTTCAAGTATTAATCCAATTCCCTTTTGAAAGTTACTATTGAATCTGCTTCCATCCCCCTTTCAGGCAGCACATTACAAATCATAACTCGCTGGATACATTTTTTTCCCCTCATGTCGCCTCTGGTTCTTTTACCAATTATCTTAAATCTGTGTCCTCTGGTTCTACCACTGTAAACAGTTTTATCCGTCAAAGCTCCCCTTAACTTTCTATGCTTTAAGGAGAACAATCCCAGCTTCACTAGTCTGTCCAACCAGCTGAAGCCCCTCATCCCTGGTACCATTCTGGCAAATTTTTGCACAGTATGACCTAGAAAAATGTACTTTGTTATTTTCAAGTGTTATGCAAATGAAACTCATTGGTATTACACATTGCGTTATATCTGTTTAAAATTTAGCTGATGAGTAGATTTACTTGTAACATTACAAAGATTCTTTTAGTCTTGAATTTGTCTTTTCAGTTTCCAAATAAAATGACTCTAAGCTTGATAGCAGTCAATATGAAATGCAGAGGGAAAAAAAAGTATAAGTTTTTGTTGCTGGAATTATTTTAGGGGAGCTAAGCCTTGAACATTCTCTGATAAATCAATAGATTTCTCTGCAGAGCAGATATTTTTGTCGTGGTAAGAGGTGACCACTATATATCCAAAAAACCTCGGAGCAACAGTTCCAAAATAGGAAGGTGGACTGTGCACGCATTTGCTTCAAGCACAATCTGTGCTCTGCAATCAATATATGGCAGTTCATGTGGGATAAAGCCAAATAACACAGAACCAACAGCTGCTTGAGAAATAGAAAGATAACAGTCTTTCTAAGCTGAAGTACAATTAATGCATGTTCAGTGCCTTTCTGTGGAGCAGCTCAGCAGTATTTGGTCGAAGTACATTTCAGTAATAATTCAATAGAAACTTGAGTTTTGCTGATAATATAGAAAAATATCTTGAAACACTCTGTTTTCTATGTGATAAAGTAGGTTGACGGTAGATGAACTGAACAATTCTGTTAGAAAAATTAAATGCCTAATGCTTTAAGGCAATACATATATTAAAGCATTCACAGTGCCTTAAGCCAATTTTATTTTTGTAGTCACTTGAGCATTTCAGCAGAAGATTTATTTTGGGCGCTTTTCTTTGATTGTACACGGTGCAATATACAATGATATGTAACCCAGGGCTGCTAAAGAACATGCCATTGAGTGGAGGGTGGCCTGTCCTGCGGGTTGGAAAGTAGACCCAGATTTTTTTTAATGAGGAATGGCATTGCATGGTGTGCCTGTGTTGCTGATTATCTGCTGGGCAGCAGATAACAGACTCTGCTATTGAACTGTTACGTGCAGCGGTAACACACCAAGCGAATGAGAGCAGATCACATCTGAGATAGATTCGGGTTTGGACAGCTGCTTTACACAGGCTGCTCCAAGACTCGATCTTGCTTTCTGGGTTTAAATCTTTGTGAAGACCAATATTTTATCATGATGTGTGCATGCATAACACTTAGATTGACAAGCAATTAGGAAGATTTCCTACAATTGTTCCCCTGGAGGAAAAAGTTAATGAAAGATTTTTTTTATTTACTGAAATTTCCATTTTTACCCAACTTGTCAGCAAAGTTTCAGCCGTGCCCTCGTTCTACTTTTCATCCCAACTACACTGTGGTCTGGGATCTGTTGTTTGGCCATGAAAACCTCAGCTCCTGAGGGTTTTGCTTCATCTCCAGTGCGATTCGCTTGGAGATCTCTGGCATCAACCTCTGTTTACACGCCAACCTCAGTGTCGTACAATGGAAACGGCTATTATGCCCGAACTGCACTCTTGCCTTTACTCCCATGTTCTAACATGATTGTTGTTAAAATTTATAGTTATTATTCATTCCTGACCTGGTCCTAGTGAATATGATTCCCAAGATCATATTACCTTGTGCAAACTGATTGTAAAATAAGCATCTTATTGACATGTAATGTTATTGTTCATGCCATACATCGATGCAGTTAATATTTCAATCCATTACAACATAAGAAATAGGAGCCAGGAGTAGGCCATTTGGCCTCTCAAGCATACTCCGCCATTTAATAATATTATGGCTGATCTGCCCGCTCCCCATAAACCTTTCACTCCCTCACCGTTCAAAAATCTGTCTATCTCCACTTTAAATATATTCAACAACCCAGCCTCTACAGCTCTCTAGGGCAGAGAATTCGATAGATTTATGACCCTCTGAAAGAAGAAATTCCTCCTCATCTCAGTTCTAAATGGGCGACCCCTTATTCTGAAACTGCCCCCTAGTTGAAGGCCAAGCCTATTGATGCAGGTGTATTTTCTCCTGCCCCTTTTAGTTGCCCCTCTTTCTCCCCTGCGCCCAGATAGGATGATGGACCTCTGCCAGTGCTGATGTTGTTAATCCTTGCATCATTTCTGTCCAATTATGAATGACTGTTGCTACGCTAGAAGGTGTCGGATTCTTTATAAATATCACTGGCGGAACTCCACACACCGTCTACAACAATTGGGTCGTTTGGGAATGAATTAGATTTTGGATTAAAGTACTGTAGCTGACTTGTGCAAAAATTAACATTTCTCTTGCAGCTTTTCCTTAATGTCTCTGTTAGTGTTTGCTGCACTCTTATCGTTGTGATTGCAGCATATTATTTTGTGCATTTTTTTAAAGTAAAGGTTGACTGCAACTATTTTTTTGAAGTTCTTCCTGAAAGCATCTCGAGCTTAAAAGTTCCTGAACAGATAAGCACAGACATTATGGCTACAGCAAACATCCATTAAGGCAGAGTCCATGGAAATGAAATGAATACTGAACAGTTGCCAGAATATTGTTATAAACTCCTAGTGGGAAATGGATTTTATCTGTTGATCCAAACTTTCTTGGTTCTGGAAGTGCATCATTTGGAGGGAGAGTTACCCATGCCTTATAATTTAAATGCATCATGTGGCACTAAGTCCCACAGATGAGGAGGGAAGTGTTTACAACCATGGTGGAGCCGCTATAGCTTCAGTTCTAGGCTAGGCAGGGGAATGCAGCTCTTGTTCCCTTTCCTGATTATTATCTAATGAATCTCTGCTGTCAGTATTAGTGGAAAGAATAGGGTTGGCTATTCTGCATCCACAATCAGTCCACCAACATTCACTTTCTAGATTCATATGAAAGACCATTTGGTCTAGGTACTAAGTGGCTACTGGATGAATAGCTGCTGTTTTCAGGAAAAAGGGGGAAATGTAGGAGAAAGTGTTGAGAACAGCTTAAATGCTCTTTACAAGGACTGACTGAACAACAAGAAGTTGTATTTATATGGAGCCTTTAACGTAGTGAAACGTCCCAAGATGCTTTGCAGGAGTATTATGCGAGATAAATTAGATACCAAGCCACATAAGTAGAAATTAGCGCAGGTGACCAAAAGCTTGGTTAAAAAGGTATGTTTTAAGGAGTGCCTTGAAGGAGGAAAGCGAGGCGGAGAGGTTTAGGCAGGGAGTTCCAGAGCTTGGGACTTAGGCTACAGAAGGCACAGCCAAGAGTGAAGAATTAGAGGAGCGCAGATATCTTGGGAGGCGTTTGCGGGGCTGAAGGAGATTACAGAGATAGGGAGGGGCGAGGCAATGGAGGAATTTGAAAATAAGGATGAGAATTTTGAAATCGAGGCTTTGCTCAACAGGATACATTGATCAAGTGAGTTGTGTTCCTCCTTTCCCATTTTCTGAGCAGTTTTCTCCTTCTGAACAGATGTTTCACTTCCTGAGGTACAGTTCCATAGGCAGAGCTTGCCTTCAGGTAGCCTGACAATGTGCCCATTATTCCCATGTGAGCCTCATCCGTCTACAGGATCTGTGTAGGATATTGCAGCTGAACCTGATCCTGTCTACTCTGGCACCCTTTGGGAGATCAGCCAATTTAGCACAGATCAAGGATTGAACTTTTTTGAGTCCCTTCTTGATCTGTATGAGCCAAAGGTGGTCTATACATAGAATGTACAACACAGAAACAGGTCAATTGGCTCAACTGGTGTTTATATTCCACACAAGCCTCCTCCCACTAATTACTACTTCCCACCCTGCCCCCCGTATCCCTCTATTCAGACTCTTAGGGAAGTTCATAAGGTAGCTTGTCCACTTGTAAAGCTGATAAAGTCTCTGTTGCACAAGGAAAAGCAAAACACAATGTATGGACTTTATCATTATGTCTTGTTTGCGATCATTTCAGCTGTTCCAAACATTTTCCCCTCCTCCCTGAATATATTTGGTATTTCTCTAGTAGGAAAGGAACTGATTACAGTGCAGCTCAATCCTCTCTCAGATCCTTCCCACTGAGATAATAGATCATCTCTCTGTGCTTTGTAAATGTAATTCTAGTGTTTGGACAACACTGATGAGAAAATGTTATTTGGCTTTGGTGAATATTAACGAAAATTATTAGTTGTATGATTTTTAAAGTTTTTCTCCAGCCGAAGAGATAGAATTACTGCACAGCAGCAGGGATGCATGCAACACCCTCTGCGAGCCCTTTGTTACTTCTAAGATGTACAACTAATAAGAGCTATTCCTACGAAACATAATTTATTAGAATGCTTAATAATAAGGGCCATTCTGTGCTGCTGCATTCAGTGTGAAGTGGCTTTAGATGTGTATCAATGTAAATGCAGCAGTATAACTCTGGAGTTAGGTCTACAATCTTGATGCGAAGTTTACTAAAGCTGGGAGATGTGAGACCAACCCTAGTAGGTAGTCTCGTTGCTGCTTGAGTTTCGGATCGGCTGCAGCACAATGGAAGCCTAGTTTTATGGCGGTCAGCTAGATCACCTGGGAACTTTCTAAAACCAAAACTAACCTCCTAACGTCCTGACCTTGAAATTTAACAGGATGGTGAGCAGAGCTCTGCATATGAGCATTTTCGTGCATTCACATACAGCTCCTTTGTTGCTAGGTAGGAGTGACATGCAACCAGCAGTATAACTCTGATCTGACTGCACATCACACTCAACGCCTGATATCTGTACTTTTAGTGTCTCTTTTAGCCAGGGCTCTTTGTCATATTGCTGTACTATATTGTGTTTGTCTTTTATTAAATTCTACCACTAGTTCTGTGTTTTCAATTCCTCGTGTTCGCTTGTACTTTGATACTGTTAGGAATGGGCTAGAATTTGTGCCCCCACAACCAAATAAAAACTTGATTTTGTTTCTAACTTTTAGGATCTGAAGCCAAGTAACATAGTAGTGAAAGCAGACTGCACGCTGAAGATCTTAGATTTTGGACTAGCAAGAACAGCAGGAACTAGTTTCCTGATGACGCCTTATGTGGTTACACGATACTATCGTGCTCCAGAGGTCATTCTAGGAATGGGATATAAAGAAAATGGTTAGTGTGTACTAAAGTATGTGCATAAATGGAGGGATAGAAGACAAGCTTGTTTCCTTGGATCCAGTGAATTGGTAGTGTCCTCACCCTATTGAGTCATTCTGGATAAAATTACTGCAATTACATTTCTGACTGTAAATTCAAAAGAAGGGTTTTAATCTCATCCAGTCTTTCCATCTGTGTTCTTAATTTGAATCATTTTTAATGTAGATTTAATTACGGTTAATAATGGGAATATGTGAGTAGGCGAAGATAAATTCCTGATGTAACCTGCAGTGTTGGGATAAGGAGTATTGGTTATAAGGCCACACCAACTTGCTGCAAGCTTATTCTTATTGATAAAAGTCTATAAACTGGTTCCAAACCAGTAATGATGGCTGTTTTTTCTAGTTCAAGAATTCTTTTACTCCCTTCCTTAATTAAATTGTGAAACTAAATAAAATTCCCTTTAGAAGGAATTTGATTAGTAACCAGAGAATTATACAATTTTAGACCATTTTTGTAGATTTAATTTTGAAATATCCATGTTTTAAAGACTCCTCTGCCCTATTTACTACAGCACAGCCCAGAGCAAAACATATGAACATCAGAAATAGGAGCAGGAATAGGTCATTTAACTCTTCGAGCCTACTCTGCCATTCAATAAGATGGATGATTTCTACCTCAAGTCCACCTTTCCATACTATCCCCAACAGCAATCAGTCCTTTTTCAACAAAAAAAAGGTACTGAAGTTGTGTTATACTAGATGGCTCCATGTAGGACCACTTGCTGGTGGTGACTTTTTGTTAATCTAGGCACAGGCACTGGGTTGCAAAGTACATGGACCTTTCATCTCTGGGCCCTGAGTTAGAAATTCATTCCAGGCTAGCAGTATACAACCCGGAAATGAGTGTTTGGTGCCAACTCAATTGAAATATAGAAGTATTTAATCCTGAAAAAGATGGCAGCGGCTATACAGCTTCCACATGTCTGCTCCTTAAAAGTGAGGGGGATCAACATCAGCTTCTGTGTGGGGAAACTGCATTTTAATATTGTGGTGTCATCAATGGTATCTTAATTATGAGTTATTTTATTCTCTGCAAATTATATGTAGAGAATTCCAGAAATATGCATCAACAGAAACTCCATTTTAATAACTGATATTCTCACAGTGCTGTATTTTGTCAGTCTACTACGTTGCTATGCTAAAATATATTTAGTGAAATTCATGAAAGTCGTTTCCAGTAAATGCTGAAGAAGTTCTTAATCTTTAATGAACATTGGTAGTGCAGGAGAGTCTGCCAGAGCACATGGATTGTGGGATGCAATATGTAAAATGAATGCATATTTTATGGTAACATGAGCTGAGCATAGATGTGTTCTTTTTATTAATCCATCTGTATGTGCTGTAAATGTGCTCCCATCACATAGCGTCATTACTGCATTTGCTATAGTTGCAAAGTTGGGGGGGGGAGGGAGGTGGGGGAGTTGTATTGGGAGCTCCATTAATATGTCATATGATTTTCCAGCTGTGTAATGTTTCTGGGTGTCCCGCACACTCAGTACATGTAAGACTTGTCGGTGTTTTGATTCTAAACAGTAATTTTGGTTTAAAAAAAACCTGCTTCAACAAAATAACTCTCCCTTCTTTTATGCTACAAACTTGTAGTGGATTTGTGGTCTGTTGGGTGCATAATGGGAGAAATGGTTCGTCACAAAATCCTCTTTCCAGGAAGGGACTGTATCCTTAATGCTGCTTGCAGTGATTGTGTTGAGGCAACTTGCATTTTGCCATTTGAAATCAAAGCCCTCGACAACTGATACAGTTTTTTTAATGAGTTTTAAATTGCTCTCCCTTTCCTTGATTTCAAATTATCCAGGTAGGACCTGTAGCTTTTTCTTAATGCAAATCTCTCCTTTGGAGAGGCTGCATCCGGCGATGGGACATACAGTCTCTGCTGGTTATTTTGACAATGTTTCCAAGTTTATATGTACTGACCATCTATGCTAAATCTGTTGTGACCATATTCCCGAAGCCCTACATTGCTCGTATGTGTCTGGCCCATGCAGTTGCACAGAATCGAACAAAATAATGTTAGTGCTGCGATCAATAAACTTTTTTTTGTTATAAAATTCATATTAACCTTTAGTGATGTCTAGCCTTGAGGTTCCAATTACTCATGGGAATCATTTCCGGTTTCTGTTATATGACCACATTCAAAAACATTAACCTGAAGCATGTCTTCACTGGTAAGAAATAGCTGATGATTGCATGGAAAGAATCATAAGATTGACATTTCTGAACAGGATTTGAGTCAACCTCGATCCGCTCTTGTCATTCAAGATTGCTGTTCAGGAGCCAGACACAAACAGCCTCTTTCTCCAGCATTCATCACCATGTGTCAGTCATATCACAACTTGTCCTTGTTTGTCTGTTTTACCTTTTTCTTTGAATCCAATTTCTGCATGTTAATTTCATGTCATTGCATTTTGTTTTCAGTTGATATCTGGTCAGTTGGGTGCATCATGGGAGAAATGATCAGAGGTGGTGTGTTGTTCCCTGGTACAGATCGTATCCTTCCCTTTGACCTTGAGCATAGTGTTCAAAGGTTCAGTTTAGTAGTCCAGATTCCCTTGTGTTTGCAAGCCATTGTACTTGTTTTCTTCCTTCCTGTGTTAGGATGTTGCATGGATGAAGCAGTTGTATCGCACATGAAGCCTGTTTTAGAGCATTATCCGATTTTCCTTGCATGTGCCATTAATTCATCTTGCATTTCTGTTGATACAATGAAGTGATTTAAAATTCAGGTTTAGCATTGAAATTCCAGTACACTACATTTCTGAACGGTAGGACATGGGCCTATCTTGCAGATCTCCCCTCTCCCCAAGAGTTTGTTCCGATCTCAGCCATGTTATTGTGGGGCAATGCAAGTGAAGTCGAAACCATTCCCCACACGACTCTTTTGGCAATAGCAATTGACCGATTACAGAGCAGCCCTAACCGATGTCTGAGCGCAAGTTATTTGAGAGCATGGAATATTTCCATTTAAACAAAATAAAGCGGATTTAACTTCTTGGTATCCAGCACCTCGTGAATATTTTTTTCTCCCTCTCCTCACCTTGGCCTCCTCTGCACTGAGATGTCGTTCCATAGGCAACAGTGCTTTCCCCAACGTAAACTGTTCAGCCTTGACTGTACTGTAGGCCCAGTGTATCACAGACTTAATTCTGTCTCTTTCCTGCACATAACCAGCAAAGATTAATAATCCATGAGTTTAGAATCCAGTTGTAGTAACCCCTGAGTGAGATCACACACTCTCTCACAAACACACACAAGATCAGTGAACTCTGCACTGACCAGGGATTGAACTTGAGATCTTCCTGCTGTTACATACTGTAATCTTGTTGAGCCATCAGGAGAATTATGTAGCTTGTGAATTTATTTCAATTGGTACTTAATCTATTTGACACCAGCAGTTAAATGCACATTGAATGTGTCTAAATGGACTCCTGAAGCAAGAATGAATAAACCAGAAAACTGACTGTTGTGCTTAATCAGAAAGACATAACACCAAATCACATTCTCAGATTAGCTGATACAGCTATATTATATTGCTATGAATATAGTTCTATGTTCACTGATGAATAATCATTTTTAAAGTGTCTTAACTACAGTAATACACAAACATTTACAATACACTAAAAGTATTAATATTTTACAATTTAAAGAGGCAGCCTCTGAATTTAAACCAATTGTATTGATATTGAACCTGTCTTGTTTCATTATTGCACGTTGTGTGTCCCTGCATTGGATCTCCTTTATTCCAACTTCTTTCGCCCTCCTCTTTTTTAGGTGCTTTATTCATGCCTGTGATATAAATGCAGCTGTAATTTAGTTGGGATCTAAGCCAAACCCATGTTTAAAGCTACAGTGTCTCTTTTGTCAATTGAAATTTCTATGGTGAACTTTGAAACACGTACGTTTCTGTATTAGGTGTACCACCTGGGTCGTTACTTTCCAAGGTGCTAACAGTAAACTTAAGATGATTGAATCGCTGGAAATTTCCAGCTTGTTTGTATAACCTTTCAAAATGACACTGCAGCATTCAAACTGGTTAGAAGTAAGTATATATCTAAATTACCAGCAATTGCAGTATTTTGCTTTCTGGTCATCCATTTTAAGAACCTTGGAGAAAGAGGGACAGTGTCTATTAATTTTAGAAAAGAGTTATTCAAGTCCTGTGCTTTAATAGTTCAATATAATGGTTTTAAATTCATATTTTAAAGTTTGGAAAAAGCAAATATCACCCGAGTAACTTCAAAGTGACAATGCTAAAGTTATTGAAACAGCTCGGCTGTTTTTCCTGTGTGCCACGTCTGCAGTATTTTTCTCAGCTACCTAACTCTAGATATTGATCAATGGAACAAAGTGATTGAACAATTAGGAACGCCAGCCTCTGAGTTCATGAAGAAGCTGCAGCCTACAGTCAGGACATATGTTGAGAACAGGCCCAAGTATACAGGCTACAGTTTTGAGAAACTCTTTCCAGACGTCCTCTTTCCTGCCGACTCGGAGCACAATAAACTGAAAGGTAATGGAAATGTTCAGTTTTTAACAGTCTTGGCGGGGGGGGGGGGGGGGGGCTATTTTTATATTCATATATTTATGTTGGTGTTCACCAGAATAAAGTGCACTGTTTAGAGAGAGTAGTAGTATTAGGCAGTCCCTCGTGTTGACGATTACCCGCTTCCACACCAAAAAAAAGTGAATTCACAGGTGTTTCAATGAAGGACCTGACATTCCAGTCCCGAGTTATATCTTGAAGGGTGGAAGATGCCCGTGCGTGAATTCTTTTAACGTTGCCCAATAGCCACCACACGGACTTGACAGAGCAAGGCCTTGGTCCAGTGGCAAGGGTTAACCAAGACAACTGGAGATCAAGCTCTGCTGTGCCATCTCTGGGCCCCGATCCCGCTGTTAGAAGCTATGCCGCTCCTGGGCCACGACCCCTCCGCTCCTCGCCTCTGACCCCGCCGCTCCTGGGCTACGACCCTGCTGAGAGAGAGTAGTACTTCCAGCAAAGCTCATAATAGGTCACCTCAGTAGACCTGGAAACCAATAACTACACTTCTTCCTAAGGGTTCAACAGCCAGATGATCAGAACATTTAGGGCGGTATTCGATCAGCTGCCTGTTATATGCTGCGCCTGATACTCAGTTGCATTGACTGCGGTGGAACATTATATCACTATAACGGGCGGCTCATCCAATACTGCCCATTTTGCGCCACCGCCCGAGACGAATTTCCAAGCCACAGTGCTGTAGTCTCAGTCATGACTCTGACCGGTGCCCCTCCTTGGTGTTGAAACCCCGCTCTTGTGTTCGGTCAGTCTTTACAGCCTGGCTAAGAAGTAACTGAATTCACCCAGGTGATGGTCAGTTGGCACAGTGGCCTTGAACTAAAATTCTGGATTGTTTGCAAGTTGAGTATTTAATTATTAAGCTACTTGGATGCATTCAGCAGCAACCACAGTGCCACTGCACCATATAACATTTTAGATACTGGGCTGTTAAATTGGCTATTGTTTTGTTGTCTTGGTTCTGTTGTTTCCACTGTTAAAACTTCCAGCACCCTGTTCATTCTTGTAACATGTGAGTCCTGGCATTAATATAACATGAGATAAAATATCTTAAAACTTGGGCTTTTGTAGAGATCTTAGCAACCAAGTAACCTCCCCAAATAGATTAATAAAAAGCAAACTCTTTATTTCTTTGTATTTTATATCCAGTTTCAAAGAAAGACAATTGTGTATGGCAGCTCTGGTCTGAAGCAGCTAGGGTTGCGGTAATTCCAAATAATGCTGCTGAGTAATTATAACATTTTACAGGAAGCAAGGAGGCCTTTGAACCCATTGTGTTGGCTCTTTGAAAATCAGTCCACTTAGCCCCATTCTCCTGTCCTTTTAACATGTGCACAGTCCATGTATCTGATGATCGAAGATATTTCGACTTGGCTTATTGACTGAAATTTGTGTCTCTAAATTGGTGTTGGCCGTGGCTCAGTGTTCGCACTCTCAACTCTCAGTCAGGAGGTCATGAGTTCCAGCCCCATTACAGAGACTTCAGCACATAATCTCGGCTCACACTCTAATAAAGTCCTGAGGGAGTGCTGCACTGCTGGTGGTCCCATTTTTTGGATGAGTCTGTCTTGCCTATCAGGTAAAAGAACCCAATGGCACTTTTCACAGTGGAGTTCTCCCTGTTCCCACAATCGATTTTTTTTATAAACAGATTATCTGTGTGACTTTCTGATTTTGTGCGACCTGGCTGTGGGCAAATTGACTATCTTGTTATCCTACATTATAACAGTGTCTACACGTCAAAAAGTATTTCATTGGCTACTTCCTAAGGCCATGAAAGGCACAATATGAATGCAGGTTTAGTTGTTTTTCTTTCTAAGTTGAACATAAGAACATAAGAAATAGGAGCAGGAGTAGGCCATATGGCCATTCGAGCCTGCTCCGCCATTCAATAAGATCATAGCTGATCTGATCATGGACTCAGCTCCACTTCCCTGCCCGTTCCCCATAACTCTTTACTCCCTTATCGCTCAAAAATCTGTCGATCTCCGCCTTAAATATATTCAATGACCCAGCCTCCACAGCTCTCTGGGGCCGAGAATTTCATAGATTTACAACCCTCTGAGAAGAAATTCCTCCTCATCATCTCAGTTTTAAATGGTTGGCCCCTTATTCTAAGACTATGTCCCCTAGTTTTAGTTTCCTCTATGAGTAGGAATATCCTCTCTGAGTCCACCTTGTCGAGCCCCCTCATTATAAGTTTCAATAAGATCACCTGAACTCTTCTGAACTCCACTGTGTATATAGAAAGAAGTTAAGTTGCACACCACTAGCTGAGTTTCATGCATATGTTTGAACAAACATTCTTACTTTTGTGTGTCAGAAGCACCTGCTCCAGGAATTATGAAATTCTCTTGGCGTCCCTGTGTGTCTGGCTGATTGCTGACTAGCAAAGCACTTCATTTTGTAATCACTTTTTCATAGTGCTTATTTTAAGATGTACGGTACGGTTATAGATATTCAGGTTTATGATCTGTGCAGTACTTACCTGGAAGTTTCCCTTCTGTGTTGCAGCAAGTCAAGCCAGAGATTTGTTATGTAAAATGCTTGTAATCGATGCATCGAAGAGGATTTCCGTGGATGATGCTCTGCAACACCCTTACATTAATGTTTGGTATGATCCTGCCGAAGTAGAAGCTGTAAGTGTTTTGGGTTTTTTTATGAACTGTTATCTTGAGCAGATATTGTTCAATGTAAATGTGTAACTCAAATAGCTTTGAATGTGAAGTCAGCAATTTAAAACTCATTTCTGAAATGTGAGCAAAAAGATAACAAAAGTTAAAAATCTCAGCAGTCTAGAATTTAAAAATATATTTAATCTGCTATTTGGTAGAAGAGATCAGATTAGATATCACCTTAAGAACATCATAACATAAGATCAGGGAAAAATAGAAAAACGTCAAAGCTAAAGGCACTATATCTGTGCGAAGCATTCGCAACAAAATAGATGAATTGATAGCATAGATAAAAATTAAAATGTTTGATCTAATAACCATTACGGAGACTTGGCTGCAAAGTGGCCACGGTTGGGAACTAAATATTCCAGGATACTTCATTTTTAGAAGAGATAGGCGAAATGGAAAAGGAGGAAGGGTAGTAAAGGATAATAAAGGTTGGGATAAAGACAGTAGAGATAAAGGATCTTTGCTCGGAAAATCAAGAAGTAGAATCAGTTTGGGTAGAGCTAAGAAACAGCAAGGAGCAGAAAACATTGGTGGGATTTGTTTATAGGTCCCCAAACAGTAGTGGTAATGTGGGGCACAGTATAAATCAGGAAATTAGAGGCACATGTAACAAGGGTAATACAAGAATCATGGGGGACTTTAATCTACATATAGACGGGGTAAATCAAATTTGCAGTAATAGTGTAGAGGACGAATTCATGGAATGTATACAAGATGGTTTTCTAGATCAGTATGTTGAGAAACCAACTAGAGATCAGGCTATTTTAGATCTCGTATTGTGCAATGTGGAAGGGTTAATTAGTAACCTTGTAGCAAAGGGGCCTTTAGGGAAGAGTGACCATAATGATAGAATTTTACATTAAGTTTGAAAGTGATTTAGTTAAATCCGAAACTAGGGTCTTAAATTTAAACAAAGGAAACTACTTAGGTATGAGGGGGCGAATTGACTCAGGTAGATTGGGAAGCTACATTAAAAGGTATGATGGTAGACAACCAATGGCTAGCATTTAAAGAATTAATACATAATTTACAACAAACATATATTTCTTTAAGGCACAAAAATCAGATTAACTTGTCATTTATCTCACTGCTGTTTGTAGGAACTTACTGAACACAAATGAATTGCCAGGTTTACTTAAATAATTCACTTCTTCAAAAGTACTTAATTGACTGTGAAGCATTTTGAGACATCCAGGGCATGAAAGACTATATAAATGCAAGTTCCTCTTCAGTTGTGCGTTATATGGTATATTGTTCTGTCCTTCATTAAACACTTCGTTGTTAGACTTACTATGAGCAATGCCATGGATGATCTGATATTTAAGAAATTGTTTTGCTGCAGTAATGAAAATGACGTGCTGTTGGTCAATAAAGCTGAATAAATTGAGTTTAGAAGGGTAAATGTGTTGAGCGTTTTGAGGTAAAGGTGAATGAATTGGATCAGGGTAGCAAGAAGAAGTGTACTTTCTGTTCAAAGTATTTCCCTGTTTCGACAGCTCAAAATGATCGAATGCTGTTTACTGCTGCAATCAAAATGTTAGTTTTACAAGTTATTTATATCCTGACTAAAACCTGACATTTTCAGACTCCACTCCTCTCCCCATCTATTCCAACGACAAATTGTAGGGACAAGCCATCCAAATTTTGATGTTGCTGTGTGAACTTTAATAGCAGCTAGAATCTTGGTTCAGCCTGAGAGAGCTGCCTGTTCTCACCAAAACCATCAGTAGCTGAGCCCACAGCAATACCCAGGCAGTTGTGAATATAAATGGGATGACACCTCTCCCCCTTCTCTCTCTCTCTCCCTTTCCCCCATCTCTCTCTCCCTTTCCCCCATCTCTCTCTCTCTTCCTTTCCCCCATCTCTCTCTCTTCCTTTCCCCCATCTCTCTCTCTCTCTGTCTCTCTCCCTTTCCCCCATCTCTCTCTCTCCCTTTCCCCCATCTCTCTCTCTCCCTTTCCCCCATCTCTCTCTCTCCCTTTCCCCCATCTCTCTCTCCCCTTTCCCCCATCTCTCGCTCCCCTTTCCCCCATCTCTCTCTTCCTTTCCCCCATCTCTCCCTCTCTCCCTTTCCCCCATCTCTCTCTCTCTCCCTTTCCCCCATCTCTCTCTCTCTCTCTCTCTCTCTCTCTCTCCCTTTCCCCATCTCTCTCTCTCTCCCTCTCTCCCTTCCCCATCTCTCGCTCCCCTTTCCCCCATCTCTCGCTCCCCTTTCCCCCGTCTCTCGCTTCCCTTTCCCCCGTCTCTCGCTCCCCTTTCCCCCGTCTCTCGCTCCCCTTTCCCCCGTCTCTCGCTCCCCTTTCCCCCGTCTCTCGCTCCCCTTTCCCCCGTCTCTCGCTCCCCTTTCCCCCGTCTCTCGCTCCCCTTTCCCCCGTCTCTCGCTCCCCTTTCCCCCATCTCTCGCTCCCCTGACCCCCAGTTCTCGCTCCCCTTTCCCCCGCCTCTCGCTCCCCTTTCCCCCGCCTCTCGCTCCCCTTTCCCATGCCTCTCGCTCCTCTTTTCCCACGTCTCTCGCTCCCCTTTTCCCCCTTCTCTCGCTCCTCTCTCCCCCAACCTCTCGCTCCCCTCTCCCCCATCTCTCGCTCCCCTTTCCCCCATCTCTCGCTCCCCTTTCCCCCATCTCTCGCTCCCCTCTCCCCCATCTCTCGCTCCCCTCTCCCCCATCTCTCGCTCCCCTGACCCCCAGCTCTCTCGCTCCCCTGACCCCCCAGCTCTCTCGCTCCCCTGACCCCCCAGCTCTCTCGCTCCCCTGACCCCCCAGCTCTCTCGCTCCCCTGACCCCCCAGCTCTCTCGCTCCCCTGACCCCCCAGCTCTCTCGCTCCCCTGACCCCCCAGCTCTCTCGCTCCCCTGACCCTCCAGCTCTCTCGCTCCCCTGACCCCCCAGCTCTCTCGCTCCCCTGACCCCCCAGCTCTCTCGCTCCCCTGACCCCCCAGCTCTCTCGCTCCCCTGACCCCCCAGCTCTCTCGCTCCCCTGACCCCCCAGCTCTCTCGCTCCCCTGACCCCCCAGCTCTCTCGCTCCCCTGACCCCCTAGCTCTCTCGCTCCCCTGACCCCCCAGCTCTCTCGCTCTCTCCCACTTCTCTTCCTCCCCCACCTCTGCCCCTATGCTATAGTCTATATTGGATGCCTGGTTGCAAGAGTTAATTGCGTTGACATTCACCTTAACTACTACTTTGGCGTAGCCTGTATGCACTGTGCTGAATTGTTGGTAACTATTTTTAGACCTGAATGTTGCAGACTGTTCTCAACCTGTGATTTATAGTTCATTTATAATCTGCTTTCAATTAAACCATATTTCATGAAGCACTAATTGAGCAGACCTTTGGTTAACCACAGTTGTGTCCTGTTGCATGAGATTTTGTGTACTGTTTAAACATCTGCAGAGAGTTAAGGATTTGTCTTAACAGGATTTCAATTTATTTTTCCAGCCTCCACCCAAGATCTATGACAAGCAGTTAGATGAGCGGGATCACACTATAGATGAGTGGAAAGGTAAAGGAATATTCTCAGAAACCAGGATCTTGGCTCTGCTTCATGCTCCAAATATTCATGCTCAAGAACTCCACTTGGATTTAACATAAAATGCGTGTTCACGGAGAGAGGTAGCCGGTTTTTAATGGAGTTGCTTAAACTAGCTTTCAAATGCTCATTCCAGAGTAACTAAATTAATTCATTATCTACAGTCAATGGCTGAGGAAAGTGTAGGGGGGGAGTACTATTTGTTCAAAGTGCCCTCCCTTTTTATGGAATAAAATACTACAAATTGCATTAAAAATTCCTTTTCTTTTAAAAACTGACTTTATTCTTCGTGCTGATCTGAGCTCCTCGGGTAGGGTCTCCCTTCCCGCTGAGACACCCTAGTGACGTCAGTTAGGCAGAACATCCCAGAGCGGCTTCATTGAAGACTAAAGTCTGGGGTGGGGTGCGGCAATATTCCCCCTAATTTTTTTCCGAGTGCGCGGCCCATTGACAATTTACCACATGTGCGAAATCTCCCATTGCAAAGCCGGTAAGCGGCCTGCGCAGGACCACTACAGCTACGCAGCCGTGCAGTTTAGCCGGAACATTGGTGGCGGGGGGCTAACTTCAGGTTGGCATGGGAGCTGTCCTCACCCCGGGAGGTCACAGTACAAACTAAGAACCTAAAATTGCCAGTCTGTAACAGGGATTCTCTGAATCGGACAGCTCTTAGGCCAGTTTGAAGCCACTCTGGGGCAACCAGCACGTTTCCCCAGAATTGATGTTGGCCTCTTTCTATATCTTCAGGGTCAGCACTACAATGCAAGCTTTTATTAAAAAAAAATGAAAAGTTGAAGAAATATCTGATAAATATCAGACTTCATGCTATAAAAAGATGAGGTACTTTCAGCAAATTTTTTTCCCTACTGAAGTTAATTGTATTATATTCTCAACGATTTAAATCGCAAATTTGAAGTAGGATTGTTTTAAAATGTGTTCATTAATTGCTTTCTGTTTTGTAAAATGTTATTGAAATAAACAGAAACCTAAAATTTTGCAACACAGAGCAGTTACTCGTTTGGAGTGAGCTGTCCCTAAAAGCCTCATTACAGTTGCAAACGTCTAAATAGTTCATTTCTCCATGAAAATGTCCAGTAAGTGGCCTCAGGTTATAGTTTTTTCTCATACAGATTTTCACACAAAACAAAACTGGTTCTAGGGATCCTGCAGTGCAGAATGGATAGAAGTTGCCTACGTCAAGGGTGGGGATTTTCAGAACTCCAAAACCATTCTTAATTCCAAACCATGCAGGTATATCAGTGTTTGCATTCTAGTGATCGTATCACCCAAGTATTTTAATAAGCCAATTTTTTGATTTGTTGTCTACAGAGTTGATATATAAGGAGGTCCTGGAGTGGGAAGAGAGAATGAAGAATGGCGTTATACGAGGACAGCCACCTTCTTTAGGTTAGTTATTGCAAGAATATTTTGGTACAAAAAAGGGCACATTTGCAGTGGTAAATATCTGTGTGTCATCTACAGAGAGTTGAGACAGATACTGAACTTCCTCCAACCAACTCCTTCACCTGAATACAGGTTTT
Organism: Pristiophorus japonicus; assembly: GCF_044704955.1. Lineage (NCBI taxonomy): Eukaryota > Metazoa > Chordata > Chondrichthyes > Pristiophoridae > Pristiophorus > Pristiophorus japonicus. Next base: position 23,024,959 of record NC_091998.1, on the reverse strand, counting down.
AAGAACTGCAGGTACAGACTACAATCTCTTGATCCAATTTATATCGATTCTATTCAACAATCTACCTGGAATTTAAAATCAAGTCATTCAGATGTGTGGTCTTTAGTATATTTTAAATGAGGTACCTTTATTTGGAATCAGACCAAATTAATTAGTGAACAATTGTTAGGAGTGGGTATTGAGTTAAAGTTGAACTCTTGTTCACTAATTCATCTGGTCTGATTCCAAATAAAGGTACCTCATTTAAAATATACTAAACGCCGCACATCTGAATGACTTGATTTTAAATTCCAGGTAGATTGTTGAATAGAATTGATATAAATTGGACCAAGAGAATTGCAGTCTGTACCTTCAGTTCTTAAAACCTGGCGATGTAGATGAACCTGGTTCCAAATTGCAGCTACAATTGGAAACGGTTCAAAACTTACAGCAAGTGGTATATATTTTTACTGGTAACCCGATAACTACCTGGGACTTGGACCAGTTACATTGTGTGTCAGGCCCTTTGGATACAGTTGCTGCAGGAAAGAGGGGAGAATGGGCACACAATAGGTGGTGCTGGTTTACTGTTCAATACCACTCAATAAACTGTACATAGTGCAACACTACCATCTAATGGCAACAAAACTTTACTGCAGCAACAACATTCCTTGCTTCTAGTATTGATAGAATGTTTTGCTTGCACCTGGCATGTAGATAATGATAATTTGAAGTCTGCAGGTGGTTGATTACAAAGCGTGCTTTTGCCTGAAGTGTCCTTTTGCAGCATCGTCGCACTGGCCGAGATCACTGACAAGAAATTGAACCTGGGACCTTCTTAGTCTTTCTTGCCCAGCTACCTACTGGATCTATTTACTGAGCCACCAGCAGCACTGATGGCTGATTGAGGGAAGTAAGCATTTTGCCATTGGATGGCGACAGTTTGCACCACTGGTCTCAAACCATTATTCTGAGCTTTGTTCCCCAGTGTGAGTACTCAGCAGTTAAAGAACAATACATCTGCGATTGCATTATTAAATCACAAACCCTAAATAACCCTGACACTTACAGCTGTAACTTGGTTTACTTAAAAAAAAAAAAAGTTCTTATCCTAGCCATTTTCTTTAAAAAAAATGTCAGCTAAGAAATTCTATACATCACAGATTCCTTTTTATCCAAGCAGGATCTCGGCACTGCAGGACCGGAGGAGCCTGTGCCAGAACCAACAGCAGGTCCTCCAGCATCAAAAGTTAAAACAGCGGTGCCGAGGAAAGGGAGTGTAGGGCAGAGACCGCGGGAGAAATTGAGGCCTCTGTCCCTCCACAACTCTAATGTACTTGCTTCATGGGTTCTTTGCTTAAGAATTCATAACAGCCCATTGCTATTAAGAACTAGTTGGTTTATTATCAAAGGTTTAACAATCACCGTACACATTACCAGTTCATCCACTAGGCTCACAACTGCACACCTTGTCGTGGATGACCGAGACCAAACTGGCTGGGGTTTTATTAAGTCTTGTGAACATCACATGACTGGCTAAGCCACTCACAATGCAACAGCTCTACAAACCTGTGAGCATACTCACGGGTGCATACATTACAACAACCTTCTGGAAAAAAGAGGACGCGCTAATATTTGGAAGCAGAGGCCAATCCTGAAGCGGGACCTCGTTCTGCGGAAGAGGAGTCGGCATTTTGGCAAATCTTGTGACCTGTCCAACCACCTGCGAGCTCCGCCCACCTCGTAGGTTTGCGAGACTAACTTTGCTATCTGATCTTTCCCTTCAGTGCCTCTTAAGAGGGAGAGTGGGAGGGGGTGTTCCTGCCCACAGAGGGAGCTCCACTAATAATACGCTTGAACCAACTGATGTATCTGCGCCGGGTCAGGTGTCCTGGCCAGATGCAGCTGACATGGTTGTGTTTTCAAATGTCCCAGGAACTGCTTGACCTGGTCCTTGAGGCAAATCAAATCACCATTTGTTGTTGGTGCTGGTCAAGAGAAAGTCACCATCTCTGGGTTCGGCGCAAGTGTCTTGGATAACTGGGCATGGTTCTGTTCCCCGTGACACCCTATAGCCCGGCGCTGGAGTTACATTGCCCAGAGGCCGAGAGAACCCCGATCTGCCACTGCCCCTGCCCCAGACTCTACAGAGAAGCCTGCATGGGACCCTGTTGCTTGGAGCCTAAGGGATACAGACAGGCTAAGTGAGTGGGCAAAAATTTGGCAGATGGAGTATAATGTGGGAAAATGTGAGGTTATCCACTTTGGCAGAAAAAATAGAAAAGCAAATTATTTAAATGGAGAAAATTTGCAAAGTGCTGCAGTACAGAGGGACCTGGGGGTCCTTGTGCATGAAACACAAAAAGTTAGTATGCAGGTACAGCAAGTAAGAACATAAGAAATAGGAACAGGAGTAGGCCATACAGCCCCTCGAGCCTGCTCCGCCATTCAATAAGATCATGGCTGATCTGATCATGGACTCAGCTCCACTTACCCACCCGCTCCCCATAACCCCTTATCGTTTAAGAAACTGTCTATCTCTGTCTTAAATTTATTCAATGTCCCAGCTTCTCTCTCAGGCAGCAAATTTCACAGATTTACAACCCTCGGAGAGAAGAAATTCCTCCTCATCTCTGTTTTAAATGGGCGTCCCCTTATTCTAAGGTCATGCCCTTTAGTTCTAACCTCTCCCATCAGTGGAAACATCCTCTCTGCATCCACCTTGTCAAGCCCCCTCATAATCTTATACGTTTCGATAAGATCACACCTCATTCTTCTGAATTCCAATGAGGAGAGGCCCAACCTACTCAACCTTTCCTCGTAAGTCAACCCCCTCATCCCCGGAATCAACCTAGTGAACCTTCTCTGAACTACCTCCAAAGCAAGTATATCCTTTTGTAAATATGGAAACCAAAACTGCACGCAGTATTCCAGGTGTGGCCTCACCAATACCTTGTATAGCTGGCTGCCCTGCTTTTCTACTCCATCCCCATTGCAATAAAGGCCAAGATACCATTGGCCTTCCTGATCACTTGCTGTACCTGTAAACTATCCTTTTGTGTTTTATGCACAAGTACCCCCAGGTCCCGCTGTACTGCGGCACTTTGCAATCTTTCTCCATTTAAATAATAAATTGCTCTTTGATTTTTTTCTGCCAAAGTGCATGATCTCACACTCTCCAACATTATACTCCATCTGCCAAATTTTTGCCCACTCACTTAGCCTGTCTATGTCCTTTTACAGATTTTGTGTGTCCTCCTCACAAATTGCTTTTCCTCCCATCTTTGTATCATCAGCAAACTTGGCTGAGTTACACTCAGTTCCTTGTTCCAAGCTGTTAATATAGATTGTAAATAGTTGGGGTCCCAGCACTGATCCCTGCGGCACCCCACTAGTTACAAGAGGCCAGAGTGGTGAGTCGGAGAGGCGGCAGTCGGTGAGAGGCGTGCTTGTACAGCTCCAGCCGGGAGAAAAAGCAAAAACAAGTAGAAAGAAATCAAAAGGTGACATCACAGCCAAAGGGGTAAGTGATTGGCTGGCGATTGGTGAGTAGCTTTTCTGTTCTTTGTTTTTTATATCAGTAAGTAACCTGCTAAGTGTTGTCACCAAATTAAGTGTATCTAAGGGTTAAGACATGGCAGGAGAGCTCGGTCACATGATATGCTCCTCTTGTACCATGTGGGAACTCGGGGACACTTCCGGTGTCCCTGACGACTACATGTGCGGGAAGTGTATCCGCCTCCAGCTCCTGACGGACCGCGTTGCGTAATTGCAGCTGAGGGTGGATTCAATCTGGAGCATCCACGATGCTGAGAATGACTTGAATAGCACGTGTAGCGAGTTGGTCTTACCGCAGGTGAAGGGTCCGCAGCCAGCTAGGGAATGGAAGACCAGCAGGAGGAACAGTGCAAAGAAGGTAGTGCAGGGGTCCCCTGCGGTCATCCCCCTGCAAAACAGATACACCGCTTTGAGTACTGTTGAGGGGGATGACTCATCAGGGGAGGGCAGCAGCAGCCAAGTTCATGGCACCGTGGCTAGCTCTGTTGCTGGAGGGCAGGAAAAAGAGTGGGAGAGCGATAGTGATAGGGGATTCAATTGTAAGGGGAATAGATAGGCGTTTCTGCGGCCGCAACCGAGACTCCAGGATGGTATGTTGCCTCCCTAGTGCAAGGGTCAAGGATGTCTCGGATCGGGTGCAGGACATTCTGAAAAGGGAGGGTGAACAGCCAGTTGTCGTGGTGCACATTGGTACCAACGATATCGGTTATTAAAAAAAAAAGGGATGAGGTCCGACGAGACGAATTTCAGGAGATAGGAGCTAAATTTAAAAGTAGGACCTCAAAAGTAGTAATCTTGCTACCAGTGCCACGTACTAGTCAGAGTAGGAATCACAGGATAGCGCAGATGAATACGTGGCTTGAGCAGTGGTGCAGCAGGGAGGGATTCAAATTCCTGGGGCATTGGAACCGGTTCTGGGGGAGGTGGGACCAGTACAAACCGGATGGTCTGCACCTAGGCAGGACCGGAACCAATGTCCTAGGGGGGAGTATTTGCTAGTGCTGTTGGGGAGGAGTTAAACTAATATGGCAGGGGGACGGGAACCAATGCAGGGAGACAGAGGGAAACAAAATGGAGACCGAAGCAAAAGAAAGAAAGGAGATGAGTAAAAGTGGAAGGCAAAAAACAAAAAGGGCCACTGTACAGCAAAATTCTAAAGGGTCAAAGTGTAATAAAAAGGCAAGCATGAAAGCTCGGTGCCTCAAGGCGAGGAGTATTCGGAACCCAGGAGAGGGCTCTGAGCTAGTTAGAGTGGGTGAGAGCGCAGATGAACAGGACCAAGAAAGAATGAAAAAGGCAGGAGGCAACAGAGCAGAGTAGCACTGGGGTAGGTGTAAACCACAAGGTGATAGGAAGGGACAATATGTATGAATATAAAGGGGCTGTAGGAGGAGTCAAAACTCAAAATCAGGGTTTAAAAACTAATATTAAAACACTCTACCTAAAAGCACGCAGCATTCGAAATAAAGTAAATGAGTTGACAGCACAAATCATTACAAATAGGTATGATTGAGTGGCCATTACAGAAACGTGATTGCAGGGTGGCCAAGACTGGGAATTAAACATACAGGGGTATCTGACAATTCGGAAGGATAGACAAGAAGGGAAAGGAGGTGGGGTAGCTCTGTTAATAAAGGATGATATCAGGGCAGTTGTGAGAGATGATATTGGCTCTAATGAACAAAATGTTGAATCATTGTGGGTGGAGATTAGAGATAGTAAGGGGAAAAAGTCACTCGTGGACATAGTTTATAGGCCCCAAAATAATAACTTCACGGTGGGACGGACAATAATCAAGGGAATATGGAGGTATGTGAAAAAGGAACGGCAGTAATCATGGGGAATTTTAACCTACATATCGATTGGTCAAATCAAATCGCACGGGGTAGCCTGGAGGAGGAATTCATAGAATGTATACGGGATTGTTTCTTAGAACAGTATGTTGCAGAATCTACAAGGGAGCAAGCTATCTTAGATCTGGTCCTGTGTAATGAGACAGGAATAATAAATGATCTAGTAAAAGATCCTCTCGGAATGAGTGATCACAGTATGGTTGAATTTGTAATACAGATTGAGGGTGAGGAAGTAGTGTCTCAAACAAGTGTACTATGCTTAAACAAAGGGGACTACAGTGGGATGAGGGCAGAGTTGGCTAAAGTAGACTGGGAACACAGACTAAACGGTGGCACAATTGAGGAACAGTGGAGGACTTTTAAGGAGCTCTTTCATAGTGCTCAACAAAAATATGTTGCAGTGAAAAAGAAGGGCGGTAAGAGAAGTGATAACCAAGGAAATAAAGGAGAGTATCAAATTAAAAACCAATGCGTATAAGGTGGCCAAGGTTAGTGGAAAACTAGAAGATTGGGAACATTTTAAACGACAGCAAAGAATGACTAAGAAAGCAATAAAGAAAGGAAAGATAGGTTACGAAAGTAAACTTGCGCAAAGCATAAAAACAGATAGTAAAAGCTTTTACCGATATATAAAACGGAAGAGAGTGACTAAAGTAAATGTTGGTCCCTTAGAAGATGAGAAGGGGGATTTAATAATGGGAAATGTGGAGATGGCTGAGACCTTAAACCATTATTTTGCTTCTGTCTTCACAGTGGAAGACACAAAAAGCATGCCAAAAATTGCTGGTCACGGGAATGTGGGAAGGGAGGACCTTGAGACAATCACTATCACTAGGGGTTAGTGCTGGACAGACTAATGGGACTCAAGGTAGACAAGTCCCCTGGTCCTGATGAAATGCATCCCAGGGTATTAAAAGAGATGACGGAAGTTATAGCAGATGCATTTGTTATAATCTACCAAAATTCTCTGGACTCTAGGGAGGTACCAACGGATTGGAAAGCAGCTAATGTAACGCCTCTGTTTAAAAAAGGGGGCAGACAAAAGGCAGGTAACTATAGGCCGCTTAGTTTAACATCTGTGGTGGGGAAAATGCTTGAAGCTATCATTAAGGAAGAAATAGCGGGACATCTAGATAGGAATAGTGCAATCAAGCAGACGCAACATCGATTCATGAAGGGGAAATCGTGTTTAACTAACTTACTGGAATTCTTTAAGGATATAACGAGCATGGTGGATAGAGGTGTACCGATGGATGTGGTGTATTTAGATTTCCAAAAGGCATTCGATAAGGTGCCACACAAAAGGTTACTGCAGAAGATAAAGGTACGCGGAGTCAGAGGAAATGTATTAGCATGGATCGAGAATTGGCTGGCTAACAGAAAGCAGAGAGTCGGGATAAATGGGTCCTTTTCGGGTTGAAAATCGGTGGTTAGTGGTGTGCCACAGGGATCGGTGCTGGGACCACAACTGTTTACAATATACATAGATGACCTGGAAGAGGGGACAGAGTGTCGTGTAACAAAATTTGCAGATGACACAAAGATTAGTGGGAAAGCGGGTTGTGTAGAGGACAGAGAGAGGCTGCAAAGAGATTTAGATAGGTTAAGCGAATGGGCTAAGGTTTGGCAGATGGAATACAATGTCGGAAAATGTGAGGTCATCCACCTTGGGGGAAAAAAAACAGTAAAAGGGAATATTATTAGAATGGGGAGAAATGACAACATGCTGCGGTGCAGAGGGACCTAGGGGTCCTTGTGCATGAATCCCAAAAAGTTAGTTTGCAAGTGCAGCAGGTAATCAGGAAGGCGAATGGAATGTTGGCCTTCATTGCGAGAGGGATGGAGTACAAAAGCAGGGAGATCCTGCTGCAACTGTACAGGGTATTGGTGAGGCCGCACCTGGAGTACTGCGTGCAGTTTTGGTCACCTTACTTCAGGAAGGATATACTAGCTTTGGAGGGGTACAGAGATGATTCACTAGGCTGATTCTGGAGATGAGGGGGGGTTACCTTATGATAGATTGAATAGACTGGGTCTTTACTCATTGGAGTGCAGAAGGATGAGGAGTGATCTTATAGAAACATTCAAAATAATGAAAGGGATAGAGAAGATAGAGGCAGAGAAGTTGTTTCCACTGGTCGGGGAGACAAGAACTAGGGAGCACAGCCTCAAAATACGGGGGAGCCAATTTAAAACCGAGTTGAGAAGGAATTTCTTCTCCCACTGGGTTGTGAATTTGTGGAATTCTCTACCCAAGGAAGCAGTTGAGGCTAGCTCATTGAATGTATTCAAATCACAGATAGATAGATTTTTAAGCAATAAGGGAATTGAGGGTTATGGGGAGCGGGTGGGTAAGTGGAGCTGAGTCCACAGCCAGATCAGCCATGCTCTTTTTGAATGGCGGAGCAGGCTCGAGGGGCTAGATGGCCTACTCCTGTTCCTAATTCTTATGTTCTTATGTTACTGGTTGCCAACCAGAGAATGGTTGCAAAAACAGGAAGACAGAATATTTGGTGGCAAAAACAGGAAGACAGAATATTATCTGAATGGTGACAGATTAGGAAAAGGGGAGGGGCAACGAGACCTGGGTGTCATGGTACATCAGTCATTGAAGTTTGACATGCAGGTACAGCAGGCAGTGAAGAAGGCAAATGGTATGTTGGCCTTCATAGCTAGAGGATTTGAGTATAGGAGCAGAGAGGTCTTACTGCAGTTGTACAGAGCCTTGGTGAGGCCACACCTGGAATATTGTGTTCCGTTTTGGTCCCCTAATCTGAGGAAGGACGTTCTTGCTATTGAGGGAGTACAACGAAGGTTCACCAGATTGATTCCTGGGATGGCAGGACTGACACATGAGGAGAGACTGGATCAACTCGGCTTGTATCCACTGGAATTTAGAAGAATGAGAGGGGATCTCATAGAAACATGTAAAATTCTGACGGGATTGCACAGGTTAAAGGCAGGAAGAATGTTCCCGTTGCTGGGGAGCTCCAGAACCAGCGGTCACAGTCGAAGAATAAGGGGTAAGCCATTTAGGACCGAGATGAGGAGAAACTTCTTCACTGAGTGGTTAACCTATGGAATTCTCTACAGCAGAAAGTTGTTGAGGCCAGTTCATTAGATATATTCAAAATGGAGTTAGATACGGCACTTACGGCCAAAGGGATCAAGGGGTATGGAGAGAAAGCAGGAAAGGGGTACTGAGGTTGAATGATCAGCCGTGATCTTATTGAATGGCGGTGCAGGCTCGAAGGGCCGAATGGCCTGCTCCTGCACCTAATTTCTATGGTTCTATGTTTCTATGAACCATTTATCCCGACTCTCTGTTCGTTAGCCAATCCTCTATCCATACTAACATATTACCCCCAACCTCGTGAATCACAAAGGCAAATGGAATGTTAGCCTTTATTGCAAGGGGGATAGAGTATAAAAGTAGAGAAGCCCTGTTACAACTGTACAGGGTATTGATGAGGCCACACCTCGAATACTGTATACAGTTTTAGTGTCCGTATTTAAGGAAGGATATACTTGCATTGGAGGCTGTTCAGGGAAGGTTCACTAGATTGATTCCTGAGATGAGGGGGTTGACTTATGAAGATAAGTTCGGCCTATACTCATTGGAGTTCAGAAGAATGAGAGGTGATCTTTTCGAAATATATAAGATAATGAGGGGGCTCGACAAGGTGGATGCAGAGAGGATATTTTCACATAGGGGAAACTAACACTAGGGGACATAGTCTCAGCATAAGGGGCCGCCCATTTAAAACTGAGATGAGGAGGAATTTATTTTCTGAGGGTTGTAATTCTATGCCCCAGAGAGCTGGGTCATTGAATATATTTAAGGCGGAGAAAGACAGATTTTTGAGCAATAAGGGAATAAAGGGTTATGAGGAGCGTGCAGGGAAATGGAAGGTGAGTCCATGATCAGATCAGCCATGATCTTATTAAATGGCAGAGAAGGCTCGAGGGACCAGGTGCCTTACTCCTGCTCCTATTTCTTATGTTCATATGTAAGATAAAATAATAGTCTAGCTCAAATGATTGGTTCGGGTGGGGGTATTGAGGAGTACTAGAAAGGGGCATTGTCTGCTAATTTAGCTTCACACTAGCTCTAAACCCATGGTGTTCGTGATTTATTGCTGCGTCATAGTACTCCATAAGACCTAGCTCTGTCAAGCCCATGTGGTGTGCAACGGCCACCACACATTAAAAAAATCCATGCACAGGCATCTTCCACCCTTGAGGATGTAGTTCGGGTCCTTCATTGAAACACCTGTGAACTCATCCTTTTTTGGCGTGGAAGCAAGTCATCCTCGTTTTGAGGGACCGCCTATGATGATGATGATAGTACTCCAGCATGATTTTCTGGCCAGTTGTGCAATGTGATTGCCCAGTTGCCAATAGTGCAGGTTTTATTATCTCCAGTTGTTCCCCGCAAATGTGTTAAGTTTAATGAATACTTTTTGATGTGAAGCTGGAGGAATGTAATAGTTCTGCTCAAATTGGATATGGACGTTTATCAATTTGGGGTTTTTATGTAGAACTGTTTCTCTCTGTAGGTTCACTACAGTTTCCATAAATAGGTCTTGTTCACTGTAATCTAGAAGCTGTCATTTATTATTCTGCCCTCCATAGAGTTGCCTGATCCGAGGGTTAGCAGTTACCCTACTTGAATCAACCTGTTTACTGGGTTAAATGTCTCGTGCTGTGCTGCCGAGTTTATATTAACTTGGCAAATATCAGCGTCTTTACAGATAACAACATATTTCTGTAGAAAAATGAACCACAAAACATTTATCAAATAATGAAAATAAAGTTTATATACAACGAGAAAAGTCTGCAATTGGTTCATTACCCGATACAAGATACGTCTTTTGGATATATACAGACTACTTTTAATTTAAAGTTGCTTCATTAAAATGAGCTGATAATTTCATTTTTATAGCACTAAATTCCCACTTCGCTATATTATTTTAGTTGCTTATTTCTAAGTATTGGATAATTACGTTTTTTTTTTAAGTGCAAGGAGCGGCTTTATTATTAAGAGTACTGTGTAAAGTCTGGAGGCTTTATCATCACCGTATTCCATTTTCAGTGACAGCTGCTGCTATCATGCCTTGTCCCACTGGTAGGGAGTTCAAATTCAGCTGCCGTCTGAATTTGTCATCAAAATATTGGAACAGCTCCTGAACTGAAGTAACTTCACAATTCCTCAGCAACTAAATATGACATCTGACTATGCAATGGCTCAATGCTACATACAGATATATGGGCGCACACACTTGCGCAGGTGTGGAGCTTGACAAGACTCACAACCATCCACTCTGCAGGAGCATAACATTTGAGGCTACAAAGATCCAAATACCCTTAACAATCTCCCATCCATCATTGAAGTGAACCTCTTTAAATTGTGGATAAAAATAAACCATCTCTTCAATTTTAAATTTAAGACACCTTAGTTAAATGACACAGATACAGTGTTCCTTTATAGGGATGAATATGCATCAGGAGTTGGTCTCAACTCTCCTGTTACTGGCACCTCAGCCTGACCTTTAAGCTGCTCAAGAAATATGTTTGAGGCAGTCGGAGAGAGTTTGAAGAGCAACAACATGGCAGATAGATGCAGAAGGAAGCAAGCAGGAGCTGCTGACTCCTTCAGTCAAACAGCCACTTATAAAGTTCCAAGCAGGGGCTTGTACATGGCCCAAGGAAAGATCATCTGACTGAGATGGACGCTACATAGAACTTCATTAAGTAATCTGTTCAAAGGAAATCTCGTAGAATGAATGGATTTTGTTTCCTTTCAAAAATGTTCCTGCTCTCTCCCTTGCTTGGTCTTGTGTTGCTGTGTGTTAACCCTTATGTTAGTTGTGTCTTGTAAACTCCAGGCAGAAATGGAATTGTTCTTTTTCAGGAAAAAACACACTGCACATTATCACAGCTGCGAATGAATAATTCTGACTCAACATGGCTGAACAATGGATTCCACCTAATATCCTCTGATCCCTTTTTGCAGGCTGTCTAACCTGTCAGCTTTGTATTCTTGGTTCAGTGCTAGGATCCAGTCTGAATGGTCAAAACACATGTAATCTGGCGTTGGAGCAGTAACCCTATTCAGTTCTTAAAAGGATATGATTTTTCACTGAAGACTTGAGCGTTTTTCTAAATAAGTGGTCCCATAATTAAGAATGTGACTGACTCTTTAGCGACCTGTGTGTAATTAAAACTATTAATTTCAGGATGAGAGGGAAGAGCTGGACGAGGAAGAGTCTGCTAGCTGGGATACATGGCAATAATGAATGGAGATTGAACTTTGAAAATTTAACACTTCAAAAAAAAAAGTGTGGCATTTTCTTTATTACTGCTTATGACTAAATTGTGGTTGAAGTAGTTTCTAAACAAGTACTTAATGTATGGTACATCTATAAGACCAATAGAGTTTTATAACCCAATGTGAAATCCCCTGCTGTACTTTTGCTCAGGCACTCACAGAACTTAAATTTGTTTGCCACTAAGGTGCACATTAAAGTTACTCGAGACAGCCAGCCTGCACTGATATAGTGCCTCAAGAAGTGGAACATCAGAGTTGTTAATGCCAAATGAAGAAATGTGAAATCCCTGTATATCCATTTTCACCCTACTTCCCCCATACGTGTGTGGTTCAAGTGGCCTTAAACCATGCATTGTTTTTTTCTAATTCTTTTGCTGGGATTTACTTTTTGCCACTTGTCTGCCATCCTTACTAAATGTTACCTAGTTGGAACCGCTGAAAACTGGGGTTTTGACCCAATTTTCTCCTACCAACATTACCGAGATAAGAGTTGAATTATCATGGGTATCATTTTTAAACCAATTCCCTAGTTTGAGCCCACGTCTTTAAATGTAGTTTATTTCCAATTGCCAATCTGTAATACTGAATCTTGTACAAAGAACCTTATAATAGACTGAATGTTGTTTAAACTGTGTACATACTGTACTGTTCCAGTCATGGTGACAGAATAAAAGTCAACTTTAAAGCCGTCCTGAACTCATTGCTACAGGTTTTGCACTTGGGAACAAATGTGAATGAGGTTGTAGGTTTCAATAGCCTAGTGCTTTAGAGCTGCTTATACTGTTCACGTTCCACATATTGATGTGGCTGGTTTATTCGATTGTAATGCTGCTGAAAAATGACCTGTCTGCTACATTACTGACTTGTTTCCTTATTTCTCATAGCACAGGTGCAGCAATGATCAATGGTTCTCATCATCCATCTTCTTCATCATCTGTCAATGATGTGTCCTCCATGTCAACAGATCCAACACTGGCCTCAGATACCGACAGCAGTCTAGAGACGTCGGCGGGACCTCTGGGCTGTTGCAGATGACTAGCCTCCCTCTCTCTGGGTTCTTACTGTTTGCGCTAAATGATAGAGAGGGTAGACCAGCTTTTAAAAAGCTCAACTGCGTTTTCATTTTATTGGAATTATTTTGCCATAGAATATGACTTTGAATTATGTTGGATTTACATACAGTAACTTAAATACAGCAGCGTTTAGTGTGGGGCAAGTAACCCTAAAGCATGACTTGTACATTTGAAAAGGACTGACATTTAACACCATTACATAGGGCCTGTTTTGGGAGGAAAAACGATCACAAAATACAAATGAGCTCCAGCCTCTCGGTGCGCAGAGGGACAGCTTAGTTAGGCAACTTTTCACTCTTTCTCACTTGCATGAAGTGGTTTATGCCATTTAAGCATTCCGGGATCTTTTCTACTCCGGTTGGCTCTGGCTTACTGCTCGTTGTGGACTAGGACAATAAGTTATCATGTCTCGCAAAACCTTGAATGCCAGTGTCCGTAATAAACTGTGGTTGACTAGGTGGCCTACCTGTTTACATTACACCTCCAAAGCTGAACCTTGAGCGTGTTTTAAATTTTAATGCAGCCATTTTGGGTGCAAAGTTAGGCGTATTCAAACGGGGAAAAAAAATGATCTCCAGTTGTGTAAGCTAATGGACAGGAGTAGAATTAGGAAGCGAAAGTGTGACATCGGAACGATTAGGCACCGCAAGTGAAGACTGCACAAAAAGAGTTTTATTTCTTGAGTGAATGCCAACTCTAAGCTTATTCTAATAAGATCACATTGCCCATAATAAGCTGTTCTTTCTAATTGCGAGTGATTTGGTTAATTCCTTTCTGTTATGCAAGGAGTTCACAGTATGTAGTGCCCTGCAGTAATAATGGTTTAATTTGTAGCTGGCTTTTTCCTAACATAATTTGTCAAAATGCCAACCTCGACGAGAATCAATGGAGTAGGGTTATATTCCAGGCAAACATTACACATTTCACAGGTGACAGAACTAACGTATCAAAAGAGGTTCTTAAATAATTAATGAACTACCTCACACAATCAATGTACCATCTCAAGGACATTGAGCTGCCCACTTTCCTACCATTCAGTACAATATGGAATGTAACTTTTAATTTATTTCTGTTGTTAAAGTGTCTCTGGTCCACCACCAGGAGTTAACCAAATTCACAGCTGAAACTGTTGTGTAGATGGAAATATTGTTATCCATGTACTTTGTATGTTAGAGAGATGTTCAATGCGTTTGTATATTTGTTTTCTCATAGTCAATGTGCAATAATCTTTGCAAATTGTGATACAAATTTGATTGTAAAGATGGGAATAGCTGTGTTGTGGTATACTTATTTTGGAGAACAGTGTGGGGATGTGAAGGGATTGTAGTACTTTTTTCCCATTTTTACTTCAGTTTAAAAACTAGTGTACAATGAATTGTAAGATTGTAATAAATGCCACGGTTAGGTAGCTGAGGGCATGGCGCCTGCATTTGCTCCTTGGGTTATTTTATTTTTTAGTGCGTACTTGTATTGAATAATTGCTGTGTTTTTTCCCCCCCTAAATGTTTCTATCCAGTATGGACTACAGGAATGTATGCAGTGAATTGGATATTACAAAAATTAGCTGAGATGATTAGCGTTAATGAATCACTTTCATCTTAATAATTGACCAATTTTGTACCGAAAATAGCCATTTTTGCTCAGTTATAAGTAACAAAATGGAATGGAAATAACGTGGTTTTTCATGTCTCGTGAGTGCAACAATGAGCTGACCCAGGAGTTTGCACTACAGGATGTTTGATGTTCAGGTTACAGTAGATGAGTGAACTAAGGCAAGCTGTCTCCTAGGGCATGGGATGATTTACAGATTTTTAAAATATTACGTTAAACAACTTCTGAAATAATAATTCCTTCCATTAAGAATTCTCTCAACCTCCCTTAGTTCAGCCGGGGCTTACGTCCTTTTGTGCCAGAAATGGATCATCCTTTTATGCTGGTGAATTTGAGCTAGAATATGATTTAAATGCCTTGTCTGATTACAACAGGATTCACAGTAGGAGTTAAATTACATTTTGGATTTTATGCAGGGTAGAAAATCCTATTTGGAATTCCCCCTCTCTTCCCCTACCCACCCAATAAGTAACTGCATTCTGAAATTAAATGAATCAGCTTAAAAATTAGATGTAAACTTTCATTTTTTATTTTCAGTTATTAGATTTTAGTACTTAACTATTTTAATGTGAAGCTTACCATATCACATCCCCCCCACCCCAGTGCAGTGAAATCACCGGTTAAATGATAGATAAGAGGAAAAGAATATAAATGCTGGAAATCCTCACAGAAAATGCTGTAAATGTACAACAGGCAGACGGCAACTGAATAAAAGACTGGTCAAAGTTTGTGGTCGCATCCAGTAATCAGTTCAAGAATTATAAACCTGTCCTGTTCTGTATTTGGCAGTATTTTTTATTTTTATTTCAATTGTAAAACCTGTGTATAGTGTCTTTCTTAACCCACCGGAATACCAAAATCGCTGCACACTGCTGGTGTTATGCTGTCATTTGAATAATCTGCTTTACATTTAAATTACTATTTAAAATAAAATCACTCTTCCTTAGTTCCATTTCTCCCTCCACCCCCGAAAAAAATTCCACAAATTACGTTTGCATTTTCACACAATTTGTGTGTTGTATACTGTTCGTGCCAAATTTGTAAAGGGGTGGGGGAAATAGTTTCTGTTAACTGTAATGTTTTCACAAAATTTGGCACACACGTGTAAATTACCCTCTCTGGGCTAATTCATTCAGTAAGCCATATATTTTATATCTGCAGTAACTCTCGGAGAACCGTCCTGACATTTTACGTGAAGCTACATTTTGTGAATTTGTATTTCATGCTTTGTCAATGCTCCATAATCTTCCAATATGGAAAAAAAATAAATGTTGGAAGTGTCATTTTCAGTTGTCATTGACATGTTTTATCTATGGGGAGGGAACAGACAATTTGAGAAAATGATCAAGTGATTCAATTTCTTTCAAAAGGGCTCATTATACCATTCCAATCGTCCTAAAGTTACAATAATTGGGTACTTCCAGTCAGTTGACTGATGACTCCCTAGATACAGTAAACTTATTTTCTCTTAGTTAACTGCTTCATGGGTGAAATCATGCTTTAAAACTGGAGTGTATATTTCAACCAAACGTCTTGTTTAAAATGAATAAATCATGGCACAGGGTTACTTTATGCTTGCCTGTTTTCTTACCATAAAGACATGGATGTGATTAGAATTGCAGTGGCCTCTTGTCAAAACACATTGATGGATAGCTGAATAATAACATTTACTGAACAAGCAAAGGGTAAATTTCAGCAAGGCACAGGATGTGAACTTAGTGCTGACCTACAATCTTTGACCCTGGACTTGTGTTGGTTGCAGCCCAGGGTCAAATACTCAGTTCACCACATGAGTACATAAATCTGGAGACTGACATTACTGCAAAAATAACTTTATAACCAGTGATGTTGGGAAGAACCCTTTTAATATGGGGTGTTGTTGCTTTTTAATCTCTTCATTGTGTTTACGGTGTTGAATTATAAACTGTGGAGCACTGCAGCATAATCCCATTTATTCTTTACTTATATTCAGTTACTTCAGTGCCCACAGAATTAATTTGCACATGTGGAATAGCAGCATTTAAAAATCTGCAACAGTCCATGGTGCCCTATGATGGATTAATTGATGTGTGACAGAATCTGCCAGGTGCCAGTCCTCCACAGGGTGGTTGAGTGTCAGCTCCCTCACCAGTTCTGGCTTTTCACTCATGCAGGAACTGTTGTAACTCACTGTACATGCGCTTCAACTGCTGTGGACAACTTCAGATGGGTTATTTGACACTTGTTTGGGATGTGGGATTTGTTCCAACAAGATTGATGTAAATTATCGAAAGGTTTGAGTTCTCAATGTACTTGTAGACACAGAAGCAAGTTGTCTACTGAACAGTGTTGCACTCTCTATGTAGCTACTAAAGGTTTGCTTATAGCTAATTTATAATCTCGAATTGGAAAGATAAAGAGCTGCCGTGTACCAGTAAATGAGCTTACGCAACTAACTTAGTGTTGGGACTTTCTGGTAAGAAGGCAGTTAATAAGTGCTGCAAACTTGGTTCAAGTCCTGTAGAGTGCAGGAACTGCTAGCATCCAGTTCCAGCGTGTGGGCTAGCACATTTCTTACTAGTAAGCATTTCTTTCCCATTTCGGTTCACAAAAAGAAATAGCTTGGCCAGCGTTTGGCTGTTGAAGCACTGCATGGAAAATTGTAATCATTCCAATAGTCAAATGTTGCTTTCCTTGTCCTTCTGTGAAGTCTCACAGTTGAGAAGATACAAATCAAAGTGATCTATTTATGAAACAGAATGTAGCCCTGGTTTCTTTAATTGTGCTTACCCTTCCAAAACAAAATATTCTTTGGTTCCTGGACAGTTGTATTTCTCTTTTTTTCCCTTTGCTCTTACAGACACCAGCCTACCAAAGGGGCATCCATGATTCTTCTAGTGGCATCACTTTACCAGGTTATACACCGCTGCCCAGTTAACTGCTTCACCGTCTCAGCCATTGCGATTTTACAGACACACGTTTCCCTGGCCAAATTGCCATGTTTAATTTTCTTCTCGACCTTTTTTGCTATTAAGTGCAACTTGTAAGGTGAATTTCTGTTGGAAATGTATATATAATTGTCTAATATATGGTGAAAGATTCTTAATGCTGTATGTAAAGGTTAATGGGTCTTGAGTTTCAGATTTGTTGTCTTTATTCTGAAGGGGAAAGGAGAAAAATGGAGGGTTTGTACATGTTTCTGTGGCTGAATCACTATAATCAAAACTGAACTGGTAGTTCCATTTCTATGTTCTACTAGTGCCTACTATATTCTGCTGTTGGTTGATATTTTCTTAAGGGACAGTAATCCTTCTGTTAAGAGTACATGTTCCATAATGTCGTCAAAGGATGCAGAGGGTGTTAGTGTAATTTGCATACCTCCCACATCTAGAGGGAGCTGTTCCTTTTATATGGTGCTGTTTGATACTGAGGGTCTACTGCTTACTTATCTGCAAGTATCAAATAAAAAAGTGTCTCTGCATGACTACCCTGTATTTATTATGATTACAATATAAGGGTTTCTAAATACTTGTAATATTATTGAATCTGGCCAAATTCAGGTTTGTTGTATAAATTTGTAACTAGGCTTGACTCTTCCTTATTGGGTGATTACTGAATCGAACTCAAGGGATTGTGTTTAAAATGAAGCAATGAGAAATTTAGCAGACTTGTGTCTAGATTTGTTTTGTGGTCCTTGTAATGGATATATAAGCCCCATTAATGACATACCCAAAGTATTGCATGCAGCTTCCACTCTCATTGGTACTTCATGCCAGGCAGCCCTCCTGTAGACCTCTTTTATAGGATCGGAGAGTATCAAGCCAGTGAGACAGCATTTGGCTCTTTGGCAAAACAAAGCTTTAAACTCAACAAACAGAAGAATTTTTTTTGTGTTGGACTGTGGCTTCCACGATGAGATCTGGATTTGGTTACTGAGCAGGTATACAAGTGCATTCAAACTATGGCTGAATATCAGACAGCACTTCTGAAACGGAGGCCTCCAGGTGAGCCGACTAACTTGCCGCAAATGTTGCTTCAGGCCCTAAACTGCAGTGACGAGGTTTATAACAATATCAGCTGTCATTTTACTTGGCTTTAGTGGAGAGTCGCAAATATTAGAATGATTCTAACTATAATATGGGCAACAATCTTGTTTAAAAGCTGTAATCTAAGGAAAAATCACCCAGCGTTTGCAGCTAAGCAGACTCCAGTAAAACAAAAGTATATTTGGCTTGGAGTGGAAGCCTTTTTCAATTTGAGTTCACTGCAGCGACACTGGCAAGGCTGCTTGTATTGCCCGTCCCTTAGTTGCCCCGACAACTGAGTGACTTGCTTGGCCATTTCAGTACTCATACAGCCCCAAATAGTGCACAATCATAGGAAACGTTGTTTTGGGCGTTGATAAATGCATTTACACACCAATGCAGTCTTAACATTAACAAGTCACATTAAAAAGACTTTCATGATGGGGTGCTTTTACCGATGTAGAATTGCATACAAAAATTGGACTGCCTTGCTCTGAGATGTATATGTTTTGTATTCACTGACCAGTGCAATAGGTGTCGAGTACTGCAAGTGTTACTGTCCCTTTTTAAAGCTTCTTGGATCAAGTCATGTACTAATATTCAGTCACGTGAGTAATCTGTACAGATTTTGGAGGAGGATTTTTAAAATGAAATGGTTGTGAAATGTGAAGACTGCCAGAATGTGGTGAAGTATTAAATCAAATCTTTAAAAAAAAGTTACTGACTTCTGTTTATTTCTGAGGATGACTTTGGTACTTGTGTCTTTCTTTTAAAACTGAAGAATGCAGGTGTATTGAGCACACATGCCCCTTTCAGCACCTCCCCCAAGGCAAGACAGTCAGGAAATGTGAAACTTTCTCTTCTCTGAATGTGGACGACACAGCCAAGGTTGCATTTATTGTTCATCCCTAGTTGTTCTGACAACTGAGTGACTTACTTGGCATTTCAGTATGCATACAACAGTGCACAATCTAAGGACAATTTGTTTTGATCACAGATAAATATATTTATACACCAATGCAGCTTTAACATGAATAAATCGCATTGGTTTGGCCTTTACGATGGGTGCATTTACCAACGTAGAATTGCATACAAAGATTTTGACTGCCTTTATCTGTGATATTTGCCGGTAAAAATCTTCGATTCCAACCAGATCTGCAAGTCGGAACATTGGAAAGAACAGGAGTAGGTCATTCAGCTCCTCGAGCCTGTTCCATCATTCAATTAGATCATGGCTGATCTGTATCTTAACTCCATTTGCCCACATAGGTTCCATAATACCCTTACCTAACAACCTGAGATTTTCAATTGACCCCCGCCTCAACAGCCATTTGGGGGATAGAGTTCCAGATTTCTACTGCTCTTTGTGTGAAGAAGTTCATCACCCCTAAACGGCCGAGCTCTAATTTTAAGGTTATGCCCCCTTGTTCTGGACTCCCCCAGCAGAGAAAATAGTTTCTATCTACCCTAACAAATCCTTTAATCATCTTAAAACACCTCAATTGGATCACTAAATCTGACAATATTTATTTCAAGTATGCTAATGAGAGTTTCTAAAGCAGAGGTTGCACTTACTGAATTATTCTACCAAAGACACTACAATAGTTTTGCTTTCGGTGCCTTTCAGATCTTAAATTCTTTGTGACTTGATACTTTGCTCAGATGGTTTAAGCAGCCATTGCACAGATTATCACTTGTCTCTGTGCTAATCTACCTTTTTATTTTAAAAGTTTGTTCTAACCGTCTTTCGGATGAGACGTTAAACCTAGGCCCCGTCTGCCCTCTCGGGTGGACATAAAAGATCCCATGGCGATATTTCGAAGGGGAGTTCTTTCCCCCGTGTCCTGGCCAATATTTATCCTTCAATCAACATAACAAAAACATTGTCTGGTCATTATCACATTGCTGTTTGTGGGAGTTGGCTGTCGCATTTCCCACATTACAACAGTGACTACATTTCAAAAGTACTTAATTGGCTGTAAAGCACTTTGAGACATCCGGTGGTTGTGAAAGGCGCTATATAAATGCAAGCCTTTCTAACACCTGTTGGCATCTGGTTGTCGATGGTTGTTTCAAATAAATGAGTTAAATTAGATGATTGGGGTAGGGCTATCGAGCTGCTAACCTGTTCAGTAGGAATTTGAATAGTCAAGTGTTTAGGAATTGGATCCCAAGTTTTATTGAAAACTCATTCAAATCCTAATGTTTTAATATGCTAGCAGATCTGCTCAAGGGAGATCGGTGGACAGGCTGTTTTATTAGGATAGGAGAATGGTATCATGTAAAGCACAATGTTCTGTTGTTGAAGCCTTCCTGTGACAATTTGAGGTTAGTTTTTGGGAAGAGCCCTTGGGTCATAGAAACATAGAAAATAAGTGCAGAAGTAGGCCATTCGGCCCTTCGAGCCTGCACCGCCATTCAACAAGATCATGGCTGATCACCCACCCTAGCATCTCCCGTCCCCCCCCCCCCACACCCCCGACCCCCCCCAGTCGCAAGGACCACATCCAACTCCCTCCCGAACACATCCAATGAACTGGCATCAACAACTCTCCGCGACAGGGAACCCCACAGGCCAACAACTCCCCGAGTGAAGAAGTCTCTCCCAATCCCAGCCCCAAACAGCCCACCCCCCCCATCCCAAGAGCGTGCAACCACCCGGCTCCTGACCCACCCAACACCGGGAACACTCCCCTCGTACCCAACCCGCCCCGTCCCATCAGAATCCTTCCCAAATGCCGAACACCCCCGGATGTCAAGCCCCAAGCCCCGGCCAATAGAGGTCTTGGGTCAATAGAGGTCAAGCTGGCTTTGTTTAATTTTTTTTCAAGTATAACTCCTGAAATCAATTTCAAGTTATTTCCTCTTGGTGGGAAGTTTGTGTACATTGAAAATGACTGCTTTTTTTAATACTTTTCTTTAAAGGCTGCATTTGTTGACACCACCCGGTATAATTAAAGTAGAAATGTGTTGTCTTCGCCAGGAAGTGGGAGTCTTTTTAAAAAAAAATAACACTGTCACAGAAATCTGCATGTGAAATTGCAATATGCGAAACGTAAGATTTGCATCACAGAATGGCTTATTTAGACAGATCATCTGCCACTGCTTAATGGTAAGCCGGAGATTATACTGTTGTGAGGGACTGTAGGAGGAATGCACATCTCGAATTAAATAATTTGTAAAGTTTGTAAGAGAACTCCCCAGAGACATTAAAGTATGAGTTTCTGATTGGCTCCTGTTTTTCTTATCCAGTTCGATAAATATAAGAATTGTAAGAATTAATCATTTTATATATTTTTTTTTTAGTTGCAAGTTTAAAGAATTACAAGGCCGCTGTTGGAAGTAACCATTTAGGTTCTATATAAAGATTCCACTTTGAAATTTGCCATTGTTTAAAGTTTAATTTGTCTCACACACAACATGCTGCAAACAATTCCTTGATTATAGCTAACCTGTATTTTCACAGAATTTAGAAGATATAATACTTTAATTTGTTTTCAATATTATATACAAAGATAGGAATGCACTAGTTACCCTCAGTGTCACAAAATTGTTCTTTTGGAGATGGCCATTGCTGGAAGCAGGGCTGGCAGTAAACTCTGGCACACTGCAGTTGTATGGACAGGTGTATGCGGGGACTATAACTTGCCAATTTGAGCATCCTTACCAAACTGTTGGTTTTGCGTGCCTCGATCAGCTCCATTTTCTGGCTGCTCACAAATACAGGCCTCTTTCCGAGAACCAAATTGCAGTAGGTAAGTGTAATTATTTTTTGTCTATTATGTTGCAAGCTTCACTCCCTGATATAAGTGTTTATATTAGTGGATAAAGCAAGAAGGTGGTTAAAGGAATTTTTGAAAAATACTTTTTCTGTAATCTGGTTTAGCTTTATTTTATTGCTGGCTGATGCCGATTGCCCACATTGATTGTAGTTTGTTTGAATGTGATTGAAGTTGATTCTGCTTGGCACTTGCTGATTGGTATTTTGCTTACTTGTGCAGCTGTGATTTTCTGTTTTATGAATTTGAAATTTGAGCCAAAAATTGAAAGAAATATTCACCTATGATGAATGAAGTGTGAGAGAGAACGTGTGCCAGATGTACTATTTTAATAAAAGTGGACGTCCTGTGATTTTGCTCTGTCAAAAGACATGATGCTGTTTTAAAATAGAGGTGTTATGCCATGCATAATAAATTATCGCATTGATTTGATGTGACTGAATAATAGGTCAAATTTATTACATGCTATACTGGAATTTTTTCTCATGTTTTTGAGGATCAAATTCTATAACTCCAATTTTCTGTGAAAACTGTAAATCATCAGCCATGGTCATTCATGCATTTCCTTACCCATGTACTCAATTTTTATATCTTACCCTTTCTAAAGACTACAGTACATCATCAACTGGGATAGATAGGATGAGGCAGTGAGAGGCTGTTTTGGAGATAATGGAAGTCATGGAGATGGGGGAGAAAGTGAGGCCCAAAGGGAGTGGGCAGATGGTGGCTGGTATGAAAGAGTGGGTGGTGGGCTTGTTCCAAAGGGGATTGGATGCACACCTCAAGTGAAAGAATTTGGAAATAATGTAACAGTTCTATCTAGAGTCAGTGAAGCAAACATTGTTTTTGATAAAAATTGTCTTTTTCTCATTTTCTTGATACTTTTTCATTCTGCCAGCCTCTGTTTCTGCACTAAAAAAAATAAGCACTTGAAAATAATGTTCCTTTCCAAGCTTTCCATTTAAAAAAAGGTTCTAGCTTGTTTTGAAATCACTTAGAAAACAAATGCAAAATTACTGTTTTGGCCTAAGGAAGGGCATGTTTCAAGTTGTTGAGGTGATTCACACAGATGCATGCTGTGATTTCTCTGCACTGTTCATGTTAGACTGTGGCACCCTAAGATTTTGCAGACACGGATAGTTCTTCAAGTTCTTCAGCTGACAGGTCCGGGAAGAAAAGGAGCTCGGAACATCTACGTGTAACATCTCGTAAAACTAAGACCTCTGAGAAAAAAATGTTAATGAAGGCAATGAAGATTAAAAATAAAGTTTAGTAGGTAAAAAAGACTTGCTTTTATATAGTGCCTTTTGCGGCCACCTGATGTCCCAAATGGCTTGTTCCCCATTATAATAAATTCTCCCGTTTCTGTCTGTAAAGGACCTACAATTGTCTTCACTAATCTTTTTCGTTTTACGTACTTGTACAATTGGTTTTTATGTTCCTTGCAAGTTTACTCTCATACTCTATATTTTTCCCCTCTTAATCAATGTCTTAGTCCTTTTTTGCTGAATTCTAAACTGCTCCCAATCCTCAGGTTTGCTAATTTTTCTGGCAACTTTGTATAACACCTCTTTGGATCTAATACTCTCCTTAATTTCTTTTGTTAGCCATGATTGGGCCACTTTTCCTTTTGTGTTTTTACGCCAGAAAGAAATGTACTTTTGAAGTGTAGTCGCTGTTGTAATGCAGGAAACACAGTGGCCAATTTGTGTACAGCAAGCTCCCACAAACAGCAATTTGATAACTAGATAATCTGTTTTAGTGATGTTGATTGAGGGATAAATATTGGCCAGGACACAATTCCTCTGATCTTCTTCAAAATAGTGCAGTGGACCAGACGAGACGAATTTAACGTCTCACCTGAAAGACGGTACCTCCGACAGTGCAATGCTCCCTCAGTACTGCACTGTCAGCCTAGGCTTTCCACTCAAGTCTCTGAGTGAGACTTGAACCCACAACCTTCTGGCTCAGGCGAGTGTGCTACCCACTGAGCCACAGCTGACAACTAAGCTTCAACATGTTATTGTAAACTAAGTGTCTATTTGTCCCTAATTTTCAATATTGTGATATTTCAGTTAGTTAAAATTAAACTGGCAGTCTAAGGCATTTTGAAATGTTTATGGTTGTTTTTTTTCCCTTGCTGCTCATGGTTACAGGGTTCTTATTTGTCTGTTTGCTGAATATGAAGTTTGAGTGAATCAAGTTTCATGTAACAGAGACATACATGCTTTCCCTAGTCACTGACTCCATCCCTCTCCCCAACTCCTGTCTGAGGCTGAACCAGACTGTTCGCAACCTTGATGTCATATTTGACCCTGAAATGAGCTTTCAATCACATATCTGCAGCATAACTAAGACCGCTATTTTCACCTCCGTAACATCACCCGTCTCCGCCCTTGCCTCAGTTCATCCGCTGCTGAAGCCCTTCATCCATGCCTTTGTTACCTCTAAACTTGACTATTCCAAAGAACTGGCTGGCCTCCCACATCCTACCCTAACTCGCACCAAGTCCTGCTCACCCATCATCCCTGCGCTCGCTGACCTACATTGGCTTCTGATTAAGCAACACCTCGATTTCAAAATTCTCATCTTTACTTTCAAATCCTTCTATGGCCTCGCCCTCCCTATCTGTAATCTTCTCCAGCCCCACAACACCCCGCCCTAGATGTCTACGCTCCTCTAATTCTATCCTCCTGAGCATCCCTGATTATAATCACTCCACCATTGGAGGCTGTGCCTTCTGTTGCCTAGGCCACAAGCTCTGGAATTCCCTGCCTAAACCTCTCCACCTCTCTTTCCTATATCAAGATGCTCCTTCAAACATACGGCTTTTGGTCACCTGCGCTAATTTCTACTTATACAGCTCAGTATCAAATCTTTAGTGCATAATACTCCTGTGAAGCGTCTTGGGATGTTTCACTATGTTAAAGGCGCTATATAAATACAAGTTGTTAAAGTGTGGCATAGTAATTGCAATGAAATTCAATGGGCGGCTTTTATCATGGAGATAGATTGTGGTGCACCACTGCTTGATGAATGTTGATAAAACATTGGATGATCTTGTAACATAATAAAGTCATAGAGACATAGTTGGTGGAGATTTCCTATCTTTATTTCTAGTATAATCATGGAAGATTCTAAAAAGACAAGCGTCTGATTCCTCTGGAAATAGTGATCAGAGGAAATCTCGCTTTATTAATGATGCCTCACACATTTTGATCAGAAAACATTTTGATCAGAATACATTATTTCTTCCCCTTGCCGCCCGAATTATTTTACAGCTGTTTCCCTGCCCTTTTCAGTTTAAACCTTGTCTGAATGATGTGTCACGTTTTTGCACTAACCCTTCAAAAGGGCCTGTGCTCTTAGGCTCAGACACTGAAACTGTTGATTTTCGGAATCGGGGCTGTCCAAATGTAGATAATATGAATCACTTTCAAACCTTGTGAGGCAGTTCTACATTTCCATTCGGTGTAGATTTTCAATCTCTACATATGGCCCACATTTTAGAATCCTCTACTGGTAGGCCGCTCACTATTTAGCCATTTTGCAGTATGTCTTGGTAACATAGCTTGATAGCAGTGGCCTGATTCCATATTTTAAATGCTATTTATTTCTGTAGCCATGAATGTTTGATGAGCCGCAGTAACACATCCGAATGTTCAGGGGTCTTGTTTTGTACCCTACGTCTTGTACAGTATTTGTGCAAGAGATACTCATCAGCCTGACTCTGTTCTGACCTTGAAAGACTCGAAATATTTATCAAGTTCATTCGATTTTAGAATAGTCATCGATAAAGGTCAATTATCCACTTTGGTGGTAAAAACAGAGAGACAGACTATTATCTGAATGGTGACAGATTAGGAAAAGGGGAGGTGCAACGAGACCTGGGTATCATGGTACATCAGTCATTGAAGGTTGGCATGCAGGTACAGCAGGCGGTTAAGAAAGCAAATGGCATGTTGGCCTTCATAGCGAGGGGATTTGAGTACAGGGGCAGGGAGGTGTTACTACAGTTGTACAGGGCCTTGGTGAGGCCACACCTGGAGTATTGTGTACAGTTTTGGTCTCCTAACTTGAGGAAGGACATTCTTGCTATTGAGGGAGTGCAGCGAAGGTTCACCAGACTGATTCCTGGGATGGCGGGACTGACATATCAAGAAAGACTGGATCAACTGGGCTTGTATTCACTGGAGTTCAGAGAGGGGATCTCATAGAAACGTTTAAAATTCTGACAGGTTTAGATAGGTTAGATGCAGGAAGAATGTTCCCAATGTTGGGGAAGTCCAGAACCAGGGGTCACAGTCTAAGGATAAGGGGTAAGCCATTTAGGACCGAGATGAGGAGAAACTTCTTCACCCAGAGTGGTGAACCTGTGGAATTCTCTACCACAGAAAGTTGTTGAGGCCAATTCACTAAATATATTCAAAAAGGAGTTAGATGTAGTCCTTACTACTAGGGGGATCAAGCAGGAATGGGGTACTGAAGTTGCATGTTCAGCCATGAACTCATTGAATAGCAGTGCGGGCTCGAGGGGCCGAATGACCTACTCCTGCACCTATTTTCTATGTTTCTTTGAATTTAGAACTTGCAGCGCAAAATTCCTTTAAAGATTTAAACATTTAGAAAACAAACCCAAACTTTTGAAGAAAACGGATACTATAATTTTAATAGTTTCATGTAAAGTTACACACACATATATATATACTGCTTTTTAAACAAAAGCAAATGCTTCGCAGTTTTATTTTGTTGCAATAAGAACTTAGCCCCAATTTCTGACGGTAAATTGGGACTCAACAGTAAGGAGCTGTGAGGGGATCTAAACCGGCAGTGAAGAAGATTCGGGCAGATCCACAGTTTGATGAGCTGAGAAATTTATCAAATCTTTTATCATCAAATATAACTTTCTTAAAAGATAGTCTTTTCAAAACAAAATTAATCTGAGAGAGACGCAGTCTCTCAGTTCATTTATTTCCTCTTTTCAAAAAATGAATGAGATCTACTGCTTTGCTTGTTTGTATTTTTATGAATATTACTAGATTTCTGAGATTTGAGACATTTTCAAATGAGGGTTCCTAAAATACTGGGTGGTGGGGGAGGAGTGCAGATATAAACTTTTTGAGAAATGTTTTGTTCTATTCGTTCCTATTGCCCATCCCATTATGGAGAAAACTGTTGTAAGATCAGGTCTGATGTATTGCAAATAATGAACCAATTTCATTCAGATAATAGCAAAATGTATGAGTTTTCATTGCTGTGCCTTGGTGTAAGTGGTGAACTAATTTATTGAAGTCAGTTCTTTCAGGGGTATGAAAGAGCTTTAACATTCATGAATTTTGTAGGTTTTCTTAGTGAGTAAAGGAATGCTGCATTGAAGCATATTTGATTGAACTGTTAATTTATTCTGTGGGGTTTTTCAGTTTCAGTGACCCATCTTGCACCAGTAGAGGGCGCTAGTAGTAGCACACCAATAGGTGAACTGCTTTCAAGTTGACTTGTGTGAGATGAATGAGCAATTCCATTATTAGAATATTATGGGCAGTACTAGTACCAACATGTTTCTCAACAGATTAATAGCAAACTATTAAAACCAAAAATGGCATCTCAGGAGGAATCGCTTAGCGAGTTTAAAGACTAAACCTAATCCTTTACATTCATAAAGTAAATCCCCGCCTTAATTGTACCATTGTAAAATTCTAATAGCCAATAGGCACCACAGTTCATGCTCTCGAATGTGCACCTAGTTTTATTGTCACTATTTTCTGCTTTCCGTGTGAACTCTCCATAGATGATACGAGTTAATCAGTATGAAGAATGAGCTGGTGATCGCAAAATAATAACAATGGGATAGTTCACTGAGAATAATTGCCTAGTTTGACGAGATTTGTCATCAGGATTTGAAATAAATTGCTCGAGCAGCATTTGAAAGACATGTAACTGATGATCTGATCAATGATTCTAAATGAAGTGTTTAACCCGACCCTCTCAGATGATGACTCACTTGCTGTGCATTTTTCCAGCACATTTCATTATTTCAGTTTTCACCATGTGATTTTTTTTTTTAAACTCCTTTACCTCCTCAGGATTTAAATACTTTTGAAGATCATTTTAGTGGGATGGAGAGAGGGAGGCCGGGGGCAGAGGGGCCTTTGCTGATTTTAACAAGCTAGCAGTGGGGGACTTAGGTCAGGGATTTAACTGTGCTTATACTATTTGCACAGCACTGCTTGTTAACATTGAATGATTTCAACCTAGTTTCATCTTGAGAAAGCTTTGTAAAAACCACAAACTGGTCTATTTTTTTTCTCTCTTAAAAAGCATACTATATTCAATACAAGAACAGTAAAGAGCCCACTCACGTACAAGCTCCTTTTCATATAGTGCAAAAAACAATGAAATACATCGATAACATTGGTTGAAAAAAACGTCTCACGAAAGACATGCTCAAATCTCAACTTGTATGTGCAAATTGGTTCACGTTTCAAGCAATAATTTATTGTCACAAGGTACAGGCCTTATTTTCAAAGACAACGTCATTTACTAGTTTAATAGGTAAATGCAGGGACTGTGGGGAACATCCCATAACTAGTCTGCAAACATGGCTCCACAAGGCACAGAAAATTGGATATCTTGCTGTCCCAGAACTGTGATTAGTGATTTAATCTTTAAAAATAAGGCATATATATATATATATATATATATATATTTTAATACTGCTGCCACCATATCTGTGTTACATGAGCTATCTCAGACCAGCAGGTAACTAATCTGCTTTATTTAGTTGCTTGGAGTCACTGTGATAACATGACCAGCTGGTGTTGCGCCAGCCAGCCAGTGCAGAGAAAGCAAGGACGCAGCACCACCACTGTCCTGAGTTTATACACAAACAGAAAACACAATCGTATATCTGCATTGCTCACGGATTCAAGCCAAGTGTTATCCAGCAATCTTGTCAAATTGTTTCCAAACGTAAGCAGGTTGTAAATAACTGGTACTCAGTGAACACACAGTTTTAACACCATCTGATATTGTAAGCTCCTACAGGCTGTGTGTGCCCAATTTTTTTTAGGTTCAGAGGAAAATATAGCTGAGCCTTAACCAAGCCCCCACCCCTTTCCTGCTAGCCACCGTCGCTGGGTCAAAACCCTGGACCTCCCTACCTAACAGCACCTGTGGGAGCACCTTCACATCGTGGACTGCAGCGGTTCAAGAAGGCGGCTCATTCTCAAGGGCAATTAGGGACGGGTAATAAATGCTGGCCTTGCCAGCGACACCTGCACCCTGTGAATGAATTTTAAAAAATTAGCGACCAAAGTAATGGTGATTATAAATGGCTCCATTTTGGGGCCTTCGTGGCATGCCTCTCTGCTAACCTCACCTGCCTCCATAATTAGCATAGCTTTATTTGGTAGACTAGGCCTTGCCCTTAGTCCACTTTCAGAAGGATGTTTTTAAGCTAGGGCAAGAAGGTTGCTGATCTCCCAGTCAGAGCTAATAATCAGGAATCCCGGCCCTGATACTATCCAATGACTCCTACAGGAAAATGTCTAGAATTGGGCTTGAACTGGATCGGACTTGGTCATGATGCACTGTGCAGTTGATAACCTATAAATGCACTCTGTCCAGGCTCTCTCTCTCTCTCTCTCTCTCTCGAAGGATAGCCACATGGATGATGGTCTGTGTGAGAGGAGGTGAAGGAAAGAAAGACAAACAAAATATTTAATCTCTCCAACAGTCAATGTGGAGTTATACAGATGTTGACATTTGAGGACGGTTTGATTTTCAGAAGGTCTTAGGAAGTGTTCACTTGCCCATCAACAATCTAGAGAAAAAACTGCAATTGGTGGATTTTTTTCACCATTTACAATTGATGGTAAGGGTGTGTGCGGTGCCGGGTGCAATGATGCAGCCACATGCGAAGTGAGCAAGAGAGGGACACCTTGTGAAAAATATCACGGTGCAGTGGACTTTCCACCAAATACTGAAATAAAGTCAAGTCTTGGTGAACCGATTCGATATCCAAGAAGACTTCTAGTATTCTATTCCCGTTCCCATTCCTTTTCCCTTAACCAAAGATTCTGACATCTGCATTGATAAAGATTTCTTGGCAAGTTAATTCAAACAGTTGTCCAACTGCATTATCAGAAACAAAATCTCACTTTATAATATGTACCTTTAAAACACATCCCTCCACCCCAACTCCCAGTCCATTCCCAAGCAGCAGATTGGCCTGAAAATTCACAACACTGTAGCTGAGGATTCGATTTTGACTGTGTGTGAAACACCTTTATAAGATTTATAATTCACATGTACATAACATGCACTTTAATCCATTCACATCTGCATCTCTCAACATAGTTTATTCCTGTAAATAAGTTAAGGACTGCAACAATAAGTAAACTATCTCGACATGGTTGTTAAATAGCAGCTGTGTGACCTCAATCCATTTGTAACTGTACTGATCAATAAAACATCAGGGTCATTAACAGGAGTGTATGGCTGCACCATATCACTGGGGCAAGTGCAAGAGACTAGAACCACACAGGGTTATGCAAGTGGGAATGAGTCAAAAGACATTTTCTCATGAGTGGTGAGAGATGGATAATATACCTGATGCCATGTTCTATAGCCACCGAGGGAGCTGGGGTTTAAAAATCTTGCAGATCTTTCAGTGACTGATACATTTGAAATATGGTTTGCTTTCACTGATGTGAAACTTTGTTGGAAACGGTAAAACTAAGACTGCCATGAAATAAAAAGAACCATAGCATAGATGTCTTCTGACAAGTGCCTTACCATACCAACATAAACTCATGATCGGAAGTACTTTGAATTTGGCCTGAGGCCTGTGGAGTGGTAGTCTTTTCCATACAGGAGCAGGCAGTGAAATCCAAAAAGGTTTTTTTTTTAAAATGTGGAGTGACAGAATTAAATATTTAGAATGGCTTCCGACTCGGTGAGGGTGTGAGAATTGAGGCTCGGACCAACCTATCAGTTAAAGGATTGCACTTTAAGGAGGAGTTGCTGGATGTGGAGATATCAAAATGACAGTGAAAGGGTTATCACAGGGCGTGTTAGAACATCTGGCTACGTAGATGCAACTTTAATTCGAAATATGTTTGAGTTTATATTTTAAACACACAATTCTGTAACCTATCCAGGAGAATGTACTGGCAACCCTAGCTTAGCATAAGCTAATACATGTCCTTCCTTTGTGAGCTGAGCTACTCTACAGTATGTGTCTCTTGGACAATGATCACCAGACCTGGGTGCACCAGCATTGACCAGTAACCCCACAGCCCCACTAAACTCGAGGTTCTCCTCCCCATCCCTTCAGATCCGCAATCTGTGAAAGTACGATCATCCTCCTTTGCTTGCATCCAGACAGTTTGGTAGGTCATACAAAGGGGGAGGGGGGGGAGGGAAGGAACTTGACAGATAATGGTCTTCATTACAAAACATTAATCTTGTGCTTGTCACCTGTATAGCCTGTTCATTTACAATTTTCAATTAGTCAGTAAAGATCGGTTTTCAATGTCCAACAGTGATGGGGAGTATTAATCTGAGAATTCTTTTTTGCTTGGTTCCAAAGTCCCACAATTCCTTTTATTTTCAACTTCCACATGGCTTGATCTAATCAGCTCATTCCTAACTACATACCCTGGCTTGCGTTTGAGAAGCTGCCAATTGCAGCGACATTCCTGCAGCTCTGATGGGGAAGGGGGCACAAATTCAACAAGATTACTCTGTGTAAACAAATCATAGAATGGCTGCAGCACAGAAGGAGGCCTTTCGGCCCGTGCCGGCAGATCAAAGAGAAGAAAAAAGGCAATTTGAGTGACGTGTCCCTTAATTGTGCATCATTGCAACTTTGAATTCACGCATCATTTCAGAGCCATCCTCACGATTTATTGAGGATAGTCTTTGTTTCAATGTTACCTAATTGCTTTCCTTCCTCCAACTTTTCACCTCAGAGTCTGCAGACTGTGCTAAATCTCGGGTTTCTCACACAGGCCAGTCCTATTCGACAGTTTGTGGCAATGGCAAGCAGAGTCAACTTCTGTAAGTCAGATACAATTTCACCCAAATCAAATTGAGTGAAGTGGCGAGAGAGCCCCTCCAGGAGGCAGTCTTGCAGTTTTGGGTGCACACCTGCTACAGTACAACTATAACTAGTGCAAAATGTACTTAACAAAATTCCCATACTGGCCAGCTAAAGCACTTTTAAAATTATGTTTTAATCTTGTACTGCCAATGAAGAGCTAACAGCCATTTCAACTAGGCATTCAGGTGGCAGTGACTGGAAATACTCTTAAGTTTCACTATCTTTGACCAAAGTGTGACCTGGAACTGGCAGTATAACCCTGGTTTACTGGCACTGTTAGTCCAGCAGGTCTTAAACTGGTACCTGTAATATAACAAACTCCAAAAAAAAACCTCCTTAATTATATATTTTAAAAATTGACAAATTTGGCTCTGAAATGGGAGAAGTACTGACTGACATGAGCATAAAACAATTAGCCTTGCATTCAACCTTCCCCAGTCTGATCTTTTGGTGTGTAAATATCATACACACGTGTCATTTCAAGCCTACCCAATAGATGAAGAATCACAATTGCAAGACATGCCAAGACTGGAGCAGAGAGGAGATGGGCCTCAACCCATCATCACATGTTGTACTGCTGCTCGTCAAGTTGGAGAAACAGTGTGTGGAAACACTGTGGAGTGAAAATAAATCTGAAGAAAATTCCCAAAAGTAGTTCTTTGGAAAATCAATGTGTAAACAGCCTGTGGGAGCTACAAGAGGCTTTTCAACAACAACAAAAAAACCCACAGGTAGTACAAAATGGAATTGTCAATTAATACTCATACCACATTAATTCATAACATTAAAAATAAATGCATACGCTTCTTATAAAATGTCAATGAAGTATGTAAACGGTGTCTTCATGGTCTTGCATGTTGCAGTTTTAAGAACGTAAAAGCAGATTTTGCTATTTGGTTTTGGTTTCCCTGGCTTCCAGTGTCAAGTCTCCTAATGTGGCAAAGAAGTCCTCCATCTCCTTCTGCAGAAGTTGGTTTCTCTTCTCCGCGTCTTCTCGTGCCCGTTCCGCGTTCCGCATTTTTATTTCAAGCATGGCGTATTTCTTCTTCCCTTGGTCCAACTCTTCTTCCAGTCTGTTCACTTGCAATCGCAGCTCTGTGCTAGACTCTTCAAGCCTGAGGAAAGGGATACAATTAACTTGGCTTCTTGGCGCATGTCACAAGGGTAATACAGTAATCATGGGGGACTTTAATCTACATACAGCAAATTTGGTTTGCCCAGTCTGTAACAGTGTGGAGGACGAACTTATGGAATATATACAAGAGAGTTTTCTAGATCAGTATGGGAGGAGGCTATTTTAGATCTAGTATTATGCAATGAGAAAGGGTTAATTAATAACCTTGTAGTAAAGGGACTCTTGGGGAAGAGTGACCATAATATGATAGATTTAGTTAAATCCAAAACTAGGGTCTTAAATCTAAACAAAGAACACTACGTAGGTATGAGGGGTGAGTTGGCTAAGGTAGATTGGGAAACTACATTAAAAAGCTATGATGGTAGACGTGCAATGGCTAGCATTTAAAGAATTAATTTATAACAAATACACATTCCTTTATGACACAAAAACTCCATAGGAAAAGTGGTCCAACCGTGGCTAACAAGAAGTTAAAGATAGTATTAGATTAAATGAAGAGGTTTATAATGTTGCCAAAAAGAACATTAAACCTGGTGCTTGAGGATTTTAGAATTCAGCAAAGAAGGACCAAGAAATTGATAGAGAAAGAGAAAATAGAACGAGAGTAAACTAGCAAGAGACATAAAAGCTTCTATAGGTATGTAAAAAGGAAAAGCTTAGCGAAGTAAGTGTGGGCCCCTTATAGGATGAAACAGGAGATATTATAATGGGGAATTACAAAATGGTAGCAAAATTAAACACTTTGTATCAGTCTTCACGGAAGAAGATGCAAAAAACATTCCAGAAATCATGGAGAACCTGTTTCAGTGAGAATGAGGAACTGAAAGAAATTAGTATTCGTAAAAAAAAATACTGCCGAAATTAATGGGACAGAAAGCCAATAAATCCCCTGGACCTGATGGCCTACATCCTAAGGTTTTGAAAAAGGTGGCGATAAAGATAGTGGATGCATTGGTTGTCACCTTCCAAAATTCCCTAGATTCTAGGTTTCCGCAGATTGGAAGTAGCAAATGTAACCCTGCTGCTATTTAAGAAAGGAGGAAAAGAGAAAACGGGGAACTACAGACCAGTTAGCCTGACATCAGAAGTAGGGAAAATGCTAGAATCTATTATTAAAGATGTGGTAACAGGGCACTTAGAAAATAATAGGCAAGAGTCAACACAGGTTTATGAAAGGGAAATCACGTTTGACAAATGTTAGTTTATTTGAGGTTGTAACTAGCAGAATAGATAAGGGGGAACCAGTGGATGTGGTGTTTTTGGATTTTCAGAAGGCATTCGATAAGGTGCCACACAAGAGGTTATTAAACAAAATTAGGGTTCATGGGATTAGGGGTAATAGACTAGCATGGATTGAGGATTGCTTAATGGACAGAAAACAGAGTAGGAATAAACAGGTCATTTTCAGGTTGGCAGGCTATAATTAGTAGGGTACCACAAGGATCAGTGCTTGGGCCTCAGCTAGTCACAGTCTATATCAATGACTTGGGTGAGGGGACCAAACGTAATATATCCAAGTGTGCTGATGATACAAAGCTAGATGGGAATGTAAGTTGTGAGGAGGATGCAGAGACATTAAGGGGATAGAGACAGGCTAAGTGAGTGGGCAAGAACATAGCAAATGGAATATAATGTGGAGAAATGTGAAGTTACCCACTTTGGCAGGAAAAATAGAAAAGCAGAGTATTTTTTAAATGGTAAGATTTGGAATGTTGGTGTTCAGAGGGACCTGGGTGTCCTTGTACACAAATCACAAAGTTAACATGCAGGTACAGCAAGCAATTAAGAAAGCAAAAGGTATGTTGGCCTTTATTACAAGAGGATTTGAGTACAGATGTCTTACTACAATTATATAGGGCCCTGGTGAGATCACACCTGGAGTATTGTGTACACTTTTGGTCTCCTTACCTCAGGAAGGATATAGTTGCCATAGGGGGAGTGTAATAAAGGTTCACCAGGCTGATTCCTGGGATGGGGGGGCGAATTGTCCTATGAAGACAGATTGAGTAGA
This sequence comes from Pristiophorus japonicus, assembly GCF_044704955.1. NCBI lineage: Eukaryota > Metazoa > Chordata > Chondrichthyes > Pristiophoridae > Pristiophorus > Pristiophorus japonicus. Next base: position 22,989,520 of record NC_091998.1, on the reverse strand, counting down.
CTAGGCCTATATTCTCTAGAGTTTAGAAGAATGTGCTGTGATCTAATTGAAACACACACAATTCTTACTGGGCTTGACAGGGTAGATTTGGGAGGATGTTTGACCTGGGGAGTCTGACAGGGAGTCTAGAACCAGGGGTCACAGTCTCAGAATAAGGGGTCGGCCATTTAGGACTGAGTTGAGGAGAAATTTCTTCACTGAGGGTGGTGAATCTTTGGAATTCTCTACCCCAGAGGGCTGTGGAGGCTCAGTTGTTGAGTTTATTCAAAACAGAGAATGATAGATTTTTGAATATTAAGGGAATCAAAGGATTTGGGGATAGTGCAGGAAAGTGGAGTTGAGGAAGATGATCAGCCATGATCTTATTGAATGGTGGAGCAGGCTCAAGGGGCCAAATGGTCTACTCCGGCTCCTAATTCTTATGTCCTCTCTTACTTTCTCATCAGTCTTTTGGTTACTGCAACCTAATTATGTGCTGAGCAGCATATCAGCAATGTTACCACACTGGAGAGAATGGTGAGGAAATCCTGATCGGTGATTGGAGAATAGGGCTCACATTTTGACCCTTAGTGCTAATTATGTGTCCAGTCATCTAAAACACTGAGATGGGGACAGATGGGGAGTCTGTACTGTCTTTAAACAGGATCTTTGATTTTTTACTGAAAGCTCTTGATCAGAACTTAAAGAAGGGTAACTTTGAAGGTATGAGGCGTGAATTGGCTAAGATAGATTGGCGAATGATATTTAAGAGGTTGACTGTGGATGGGCAATGGCAGACATTTAGAGACCGCATGGATGAATTACAACAATTGTACATTCCTGTCTGGCGTAAAAATAAAAAAGGGAAGGTGGCTCAACCGTGGCTATCTAGGGAAATCAGGGATAGTATTAAAGCCAAGGAAGTGGCATACAAATTGGCCAGAAATAGCAGCGAACATGGGGACTGGGAGAAATTTAGAACTCAGCAGAGGAGGACAAAGGGTTTGATTAGGGCAGGGAAAATGGAGTATGAGAAGAAGCTTGCAGGGAACATTAAGGCGGATTGCAAAAGTTTCTATAGGTATATAAAGAGAAAAAGGTTAGTAAAGACAAATGTAGGTCCCCTGCAGTCAGAATCAGGGGAAGTCATAACGGGGAACAAAGAAATGGCAGACCAATTGAACAAGTACTTTGGTTCAGTATTCACTAAGGAGGACACAAACAACCTTCCGGATATAAAAGGGGTCAGAGGGTCTAGTAAGGAGGAGGAACTGAGGGAAATCTTTATTAGTCGGGAAATTGTGTTGGGGAAATTGATGGGATTGAAGGCCGATAAATCCCCAGGGCCTGATGGACTGCATCCCAGAGTACTCAAGGAGGTGGCCTTGGAAATAGCGGATGCATTGACAGTCATTTTCCAACATTCCATTGACTCTGGATCAGTTCCTATCGAGTGGAGGGTAGCCAATGTAACCCCACTTTTTAAAAAAGGAGGGAGAGAGAAAGCAGGGAATTATAGACCGGTCAGCCTGACCTCAGTAGTGGGTAAAATGATGGAATCAATTATTAAGGATGTCATAGCAGCGCATTTGGAAAATGGTGACATGATAGGTCCAAGTCAGCATGGATTTGTGAAAGAGAGATCATGCTTGACAAATCTTCTGGAATTTTTTGAGGATGTTTCCAGTAAAGTGGACAAAGGAGAACCAGTTGATGTGGTATATTTGGACTTTCAGAAGGCTTTCGACAAGGTCCCACACAAGAGATTAATGTGCAAAGTTAAAGCACATGGGATTGGGGGTAGTGTGCTGACGTGGATTGAGAACTGGTTGTCAGACAGGAAGCAAAGAGTAGGAGTAAATGGGTACTTTTCAGAATGGCAGGCAGTGACTAGTGGGGTACCGCAAGGTTCTGTGCTGGGGCCCCAGCTGTTTACATTATACATTAATGATTTAGACGAGGGGATTAAATGTAGTATCTCCAAATTTGCGGATGACACTAAGTTGGGTGGCAGTGTGAGCTGCGAGGAGGATGCTATGAGGCTGCAGAGTGACTTGGATAGGTTAGGTGAGTGGGCAAATGCGTGGCAGATGAAGTATAATGTGGATAAATGTGAGGTTATCCACTTTGGTGGTAAAAACAGAGAGACAGACTATTATCTGAATGGTGACAGATTAGGAAAAGGGGAGGTGCAACGAGACCTGGGTGTCATGGTACATCAGTCATTGAAGGTTGGCATGCAGGTACAGCAAGCGGTTAAGAAAGCAAATGGCATGTTGGCCTTCATAGCGAGGGGATTTGAGTACAGGGGCAGGGAGGTGTTGCTATAGTTGTACAGGGCATTGGTGAGGCCACACCTGGAGTATTGTGTACAGTTTTGGTCTCCTAACTTGAGGAAGGACATTTTTGCTATTGAGGGAGTGCAGCGAAGATTCACCAGACTGATTCCTGGGATGGTGGGACTGACCTATCAAGAAAGACTGGATCAACTGGGCTTGTATTCACTGGAGTTCAGATGAGTGAGAGGGGACCTCATAGAAACGTTTAAAATTCTGACAGGTTTGATGCAGGAAGAATGTTCCCAATGTTGGGGAAGTCCAGAACCAGGGGTCACAGTCTAAGGATAAGGGGTAAGCCATTTAGGACCGAGATGAGGAGAAACTTCTTCACCCAGAGAGTGGTGAACCTGTGGAATTCTCTACCACAGAAAGTAGTTGAGGCCAATTTACTAAATATATTCAAAAGGGAGTTAGATGAAGTCCTTACTACTCGGGGGATCAAGGGGTATGGCGTGAAAGCAGGAAGGGGGTACTGAAGTTTCATGTTCAGCCATGAACCCATTGAATGGCGGTGCAGGCTAGAAGGGCTGAATGGCCTGCTCCTGCATCTATTTTCTATCCCTTGTATAATTATAAATGTATAATTACAATTACATTATCTGTTGCTGAAATCATGTTCCCATTTTTAACTGGGTGCCAATTTGTTAAATTTTGTTCAAGCTACTTGGACTTTTCACAGCCCATGCCAACTCTTCGATCACCCACCTTGGAGCTTGGGTGCACTACAGGGCAAGCTAAATCGTCGCTCTCTTTTTCTGCCGAAGAGATCAAAGTCTCACTCTGCAGAACAACTCAAACAGTCCAACACAGCTCACCTTGTATATATGAACGGGAACCAAAGTCTAAAACCTTTGGCTGATATTGCAGTGCATTCTTCTCCCTTATTCAGGCTACTCTATGCCAAAATGCAACTGTCTCTCCTTACCTACTCATTCCCCCCCAAAAACAATAACTTGCACACCTTGCTGACGATACAAAGATGGCCTACTCTAGTTCCTATTTCTTATGTTCTTCTTTAACATAGTAAATGTCCGAAAGATGTTTCACAGTGGTGCAGGGAGAAATAAGTATCGAGCCAAAGGAGAGATTAGAAGGGATAGCCAAGCCTTTGGTCAATGTCGTGAGTTTTGAGGAAGCGAGGGTGGTGGATTAGCTCTAGGAAGGAATGCCAAAGAGTTGGACCTAGGTGGCTGAAGAAACGCCCATCAATGGTTGGGCGAAGAGGATGCACAAATGGCTGGAATCATAGGCACCAAGAGTTCATGCGGGATTAAATCAAGAACAGCAGAGTTTTGGATGAACCAAGTTTCTGGAGGGTAGCGGATAGGAGGCTGGCAAGGAGAGCAATACCATCAACTTGCACCTTTAACGTAGTACAACACCCCAATCGCTTCACTGTCTGGGAGGTGAAGATGATGGGTGGAGGGCAGAGTGGATGGGTGGAGGGCAGAGTGGATGGGTGGAGGGCAGAGTGGATGGGTGGAGGGCAGAGTGGATGGGTGGAGGGGAGAGTGGATGGGTGGAGGGCAGAGTGGATGGGTGGAGGGCAGAGTGGATGGGTGGAGGGCAGAGTGGATGGGTGGAGGGCAGAGTGGATGGGTGGAGGGCAGAGTGGATGGGTGGAGGGCAGAGTGGATGATAAATTGAACATCTGTCAAAATCAAAAATTTGACTTGAGGAAAGTAAAGAACCAAATCTGTATCAATGTTGTAAAAGTACTAAGATTATGAATTGCCTTAGTTAGTATCCGTGTATACACACACACACTATAAACACTAGCGGATATGGTGTTGCCTAAGGTGAGTCGAAAAAACAGCATTTTATAAACAATATACAGCACTTGCAGAAATATATACAATTCTTAATAGATTACTTCATTTCTCCTACATAATTGAGAAGATACCAAGCTGTTTGCCACAATCTTTTCCCTCACCCATCAATTCCCTCTATTTCCTTCTGAAAATTATTTTGAACTTTCTCAGCCAGCTTCATACCTTACTTTTTCTAAACCCTTTAAACTCTTAAGACCCAAATGCGTCACCTGAACATCATTTCCCTCGTCTGCTCTTTCCAGTCTTGATGTTGTCCTGCACTATGGACCTTGGCCCTATTATCAGTTTCTCAATAAAACCAAGTGCCTGATTAGATAACCATTCTGGCAGATCATTTATCTTGCAGGGCTGAGCTTTGAGGATTGAGGATTGAATTTTAATTGTTTTAAAAGTTTAGATTTAAATTTGGCTTCATTCCATCTGAATTGGACCATCTAATTGGGCCAACTTTTGTCCCCAGCAGTTTTGCAACCAGAGACCATGACAAGTTATCACTGGCTTTTGAAGTAGGAAACCACCTTTACCTCAAGGTGAGGCAGAACTAAAAAGCAAGTTGTGAATAATCATCAAAATGGTCAAGCAACGATAAACCTGAGGAATTCAGGCCAGGTATTTCAAGGTACTGCAAAAAGAAATGGATGGGAAATAGAATTGTGAAAAACATTTTAAAAATTCCGAATGAAGCAACCGATGCTTGGCACCACTAGATGGGGCTAGTCATGAAAATGGACCTTCCGTAGGAATGTGGATGTAATATAGCTCCGCCTAGTGGACTACTGTGATAATGCAACCACTGCTGTAAATACAATAAAAGTCATGATATACTGGAGCCATCTTGTAGTCGGAGTGCGTTGTGATGTCGTAGAGAATATATTACAGTGGACACTGACCCTCTCGTATACCAACAATTATGGCTCCTGTCAGTTTACCTCAGTAAGGTACTGACAGTCATAGCCATGAGAAGTTAGGGGCAGAGGATCGCGCACACAAGACCCACTGGTCAGCAGTCCAAGTTGAAGTAGGGTGGGGGGAAAAGATCATCAAAGATGTGATAGACTTTTAAGAAAACTGCCTTCAGCCTTCACTAATGTTGGACACAAAAGCAATGAGCCTTAATTGGCAGAACCGAGAGGTTTTTCCTCTCCAGTCCTTGATAGCGTGCACAGTTCTGACAGAGACAAACATTGTTCGCTGAGGTGGGAGAGGACAGCTGGTTGCCTGCACTCTTGATAAGTAAAATAGCGAGAACATCACATACTGGGAAAATGACCTTAGTCTACATAGAACTAGCTGATACACGTTCAGGCAGAGACAAGCATTGCTTCGTTTTGTCAATTCTGGATATTAAGCACAGTTGAATGGGGAACCGTCATACAGCCAAAGAAAATCACTTTTTAAAATGTTTGTTCTGAATTTTGAGGGATATCACGACCCAACCAAGCAAACCCTGTCTTCATCGGACAGCCACACACTTGTACTTTGAGCAGGGATTATTGGATAGCAATTAGGTATGGGGGACCCTAGCCAACTTTCCCCTCCCCAACTCCAGGACTTCGAGGCCAACTTTAGCGCCCCCATTGCCATCTTAAACGGAGATTAGCTAACTTGGCGCAGTCTGAGGATTGAACCCAGACATCCCTGACCTGTGTGCTGGTTACTTGCTCGATAAATTCAATGAGCCATTAAGGAAGACTCCAAATTAGAGAATGATTGAAATATGATATATTAAGTACATTATACGTCCCTTATAAAAGGGTGTGATCGGACAAGAGTTTTGACTGACAACAAAAGATGGCAAGAGACCATTTGTGTTTTGAGGGAAAAAGCAACAATAACTTGTATTTATATAGCGCCTTTAACGTAATAAAACATCCCAAGGTGCTTCAGGGGAGTGATAAGACAAAAAAAATTTGGCACCGAGCCACACAAGAAGAAATTACAGCAGGTGACCAAAAGCTTGGTCAAAGAGGTATATTTTAAGGAGCATCTTGAAATGAGGAAAGCGAGATGGAGAGGTTTAAGCAGGCAGTTCCAGAGCTTGGGGTCTTGGCAACAGAAGGCACAGCTAACAATGGTTGAGTGATTATAATCAGGGATGCTCAGGAGGGCAGAATTAGAGGAGCACAGACATTTCGGGGGGTTGTAGGGCTGGAGGAGATTACAGAGATAGGGAGGGGCGAGGCCATGGAGGGATTTGTAAACAAGGATGAGAATTTTGAAATTGAGGTTTTGATTAACGAGGAGCCAATGTAGGTCAGCGAGCACAGGGGTGATGGGTGAGTGAGACTTGGTGCGAGTTGGGACACAGGCAGCCGAGTTTTGGATGACCTCAAGTTTACGTAGAGTAGAATGAGGTAGGCCAGCCAGGAGTGCGTTGGAGTAGTCAAGTCTAGAGGTAACAAAGGCACGGATGAGGGTTTCAGCAGCAGATGAGCTGAGGCAGGGGCGGAGACGGGCAATGTTAGAGGTGGAAATACGCGGTATTAGTTATGCTGCGGATATGTGGTTGGAAGCTCATTTCAGGGTCAAATATGACACCTCGGTTGCGAGCAGTCTGGTTCAGCCTCAGACAGATACTAGGAAGAGGGATGGAGTCAGTAGTTGGGCAAGATACAGGGCCCAAAGGGAGAAAGGAGGATTAGTTTTTGACTGTTGTAGTAAAGCAATAGCACAGACACGAAAGGCTGAATGGCCTTATGTGCCGTAGGCTTCTATGCTCTATTACATTCATCTCCCGATGTTCAAAAAGGCGAAGTGCAGGATTTGCCCAAAAATACTGAAAATTCATTTCAAAAATGTGTCAAAGAGCAGTCAATTCATTGAGTGTTTCTGTTGTTCATCTCAGCAAGTACAGTCCATTCCTGTCACAGTCTGACAGTCATGGGCCTCTGCAGTTTTAATGACTTTCCTCCCCATTACATCCATCCATCAGTACCTCGGACTCGGCTGTTTCTGCTGAGGTCTGAGATTGTGACTGGGTAGCCAGCGTCTCCCACAGTAACACCTGCCACCACGACCCGTGACATGTCCCAATTCCAAAGTCTTGAGTTACAACAATGCAAACAAAGTGCGGCACAAGTGAAGATTTTCTTTTGTTTGGTTGCAAGCAAGGTGTTCCTATTGGCCAAGCTTTAATTACATTGCCGCTTATAGAGCAGTTTTTGTCGGACAGTCAGTACACTACATGAATGACCCAATTCCCTTTTTTAGTCATTCACAGTTAAGTATTCGCTTTTTTCATGATCTAATTTTTCTAACTTCCTTTAAATAGGAGTGCAATAATCTTCAACACTTAGTTCAAGATTTTTGCTTTGGCTTTTCTGCAATTTGTTGTATAAATATGACAATTCATGCAGAAAGTGACTGTGTAACTTGATCTATACATACAGTAACATGTGTAACCTGGGTAAAGGGGCAAACGGAGGTTGTCCTTTAGGATATGTACCACTATGTGTTTTATTATAGCTTTGTAGAAACAAATTTATACTTGGGAATCAGAAGGTTGTGGGTTGTGGATGCAGAGAGGATATTTCCATGAATAGGGGAAACTAAAACTAGGGGACATAGTCTCAGAATAAGGGGCCACCCATTTAAAACTGAGATGAAGAGAAATTTCTTCTCTCAGAGGGTTGTAAATCTGTGGAATTCTCTATCCCAGAGAGCTGTGGAGGCTGGGTCATTGAATATATTTAAGGCAGAGATAGCCAGGTTTTTCAACGATAAGAGAATAAAGGGTTATGGGGAGCGGGCAGGGAAATGGAGCCGAGTCCATAATCAGATCAGCCATGATCTTATTAAATGGCGGAGCAGGCTCAAGGGGCCAAATGTCCTACTCCTGTTCCTATTTCTTATGTTCACTCCAGAGACTTGAGCCATAATCTAATCTGGCACTTCAGCGCAGTAGCAAGGGTTGCTGCACTGTCATAGGTGCAGTCTTTTTTGTGAATAAAATGATACCCAACAGTCCTGGCTCTTTTCAGCATGTGGGATGTGGGAGTAACATAGATATATAGAAAATAGGTGCAGTAGTAGGCCATCAAGCCTGCACCACCATTCAATATGATCATGGCTGATCACGCACTTCAATACCCCATTCCTGCTTTCTCTCCATACCCCTTGATCCCTTTAGCCATAAGGGCCACATCTAACTCCCTTTTGAATATATTTAATGAACTGGCCTCAACAACTTTCTGTGGTAGAGAATTCCACAGGTTCACAAATCTCTGGGTGAAGAAGTTTCTCCTCATCTCGGTCCTAAATGGCTTACACCTTATCCTTAGACTGACCCCTGGTTCTGGACTTCCCCAACATTGGGAACATACTTCCTGCATCTAACCTGTCCAATCCCGTCAGAATTTTATATGTTTCTATGAGATCCCCTCTCATTCTTCTAAATTCCAATGAATATAAGCCTAGTCAATCCAGTCTTTCTTCATATGTCAGTCCTGTCATCCCGGGAATCAGTCTAGTGAACCTTCGCTGCACTCCCTCAATAGCAAGAATGTCTTTCCTCAGATTAGGAGACCAAAACTGTACACAATATTCAAGGTGTGGTCTCACCAAGGCCCTTTACAACTGTAGTAAGACCTCCCTGCTCCTATACACAAATCCTCTCACTATGAAGGCAACATGCCATTTGCCTTCTTCACCACCTGCTGTACCTGTATGCCAACTTTCAATTACTGATGTACCATGACACCCAGATCTTGTTGCACCTCCCCTTTTAATAATCTGTCACCATTCAGATAATAATCTGTCTTCCTGTTTTTACCACCAAAGTGGATAACCTCACATTTATCTACATTATACTACATCTGCCATATATTTGCCCACTCACCTAACCTATCCAAGTCACCCTGCAGCCTCTTAGCATCCTCCTCACAGCTCACACTGCCACCTAGCTTAGTGTCATCTGCAAACTTGGAAATATTACATTCAATTCCTTCGTCTAAATCATTAATGTATATTGTAAATAGCTGGGGTCCCAGCACTGAACCTTGCGGTACCCCACTAGTCACTGCCATTCTAAAAAGACCCGTTTATTCCTATTCTTTGCTTCCTGTCTGCCAACCAGTTCTCTATCCACGTCAGAGTGGACATAAAAGATCCCATGGCACTATTTCGAAGAGCAGGGAAGCTATCCCTGGTGTCCTGGTCAATATTTATCCCTCAATCAACATAACAAAAACGGATTATGCGATCATTATCACATTGCTGTTTGTGGGAGCTTGCTGTGCGCAAGTTGGTTGCTGCATTTCCCACATTATTGGCTCTGTGTTTCCTACATTACAATAGTGACTACGCTCCAAAAGTACTTCATTGGCTGTAAAGCACATTGAGATGTCCAGTGGTCGTGAAAGGCGCTATATAAATGCAAGTCTTTCTTTCCATAAAACAGATGCCACTGCAGATAGCTCGAGTCCACAGCCTCGATACTGTGCTCTTCCTAAAAACGTGCTTATTTGAAGATCCTGCTGTTTACATTGCTCTGTTCACCTTGACTGATCAATCGTTCAGCTGCTTTGTTTGCGATCACTAAACAAGCTGCTCTATCAACAAGCTGGAACCTTGCCTTCTGAATGCTTGACAACCGAAAGTGGTCTGGTTGCAAAGTAGACATGCCTGATAACAGCTGCCTGTTAAATTGGTTGAAGATGTTGCCCGTGTTTTGTCTGTCTGCGTTAGTGAAGCTAACCTCAAGGCGAATGTACATGAAACTTGCTATGATTGATCCCAGGTGAAACATCTTCAGCCAATTTTTAAAACGAGGATTCTGAAGTTGATGGGATATTATTAAAGGTGGGTTGCTGGGAGCAGGCGGTGGTGTGGGATAGTATATAGACAGTGGGTTAGGATATATATCCTGGGATAGGATATAGACAGTGGGATAGGATATAGACAGTGGAGATTAATAAACCACTCCGAATAGGTGATGATAAGAAGTTTAGGTTCATGCTGTAGTTTTTAATGCTATATCCACAATCTACTTTCACTTTCAGAAAACATGTACAGCAGAACCTATTCATGAAGAGCAGAGTTCTAACTGGCTCTAATGTGCTCCACTCATTTTAAATGGTCATCAATATTAAGAAAGCTTTCAAATAAAATTAATCGGAGAAGATATGTTTAAAAATACACTCAACTGTACGATTGAAACAGCAAGGTCTCTGCTCTCTAATGATGTTAGACCGATCCAGGGCTGGACTTGGCATGGTCGTCTTCCCATCCCCCTATCTCCCCTGGTACAGTGCATGCATACTTTATCGCTTAAACATGGTGTTTGTTCCGAGCACAGCGCTGCTGCAGTTAGCCAAGACAAAAAATAAATCCGACATTCATGCAATATAATCCTTACACATTATTGATCCACCCGCTGTGGTACAGTCACTGGAAGAACTAGTCTGCAGTGGACCCCCCCAACCCACACCCGTCGGTAAGTTAGTTCCATTACACATTGTATAATTCCAGTTAGGGATGAGAAAACCCACATTGGAATCACACGAGATGGATATGTTTTGTGGCAACAGTGCATGTGATTCCAAATGTGCAGTTCCAGGATTGCCGTAGCCTGGAGCACCAATGGATTTTGTGCATTGTAATTAAAGAATGCTGGGCAAGGCCGCAGTTTTAACCAAATTGGTTCCCGTGCAGTGCCACTTACTCCCAATTCTGATGCTGAACTCTAACCTGGTTTCTCACAAAGCAGTTATGCGTGTAACTGGGGAGTTACAGGGCTTCTGATCACCTTTTAATCCTGGTTTCGTACTCTGTCCGTTGTTTGGTCAGTTCGGACTTGAGCTCTGTGACCAGACTCTGAAGTGCTTTCGAACATGCGGCAGAGTCATTGGATGCAGTAACCAGGTCACTGTTCTCGCTGCAGCTCATACTGCTGATGCACACGTCAAACGGCTCAATCCTGTTGCCATTCTCGACCCTCTGCGGCTCACCCTGTGGCTGGGTGACCTGCACCGGCCAGTCCGCTTTCGTGCAGTTGAGCACCGAAGTGTCACTCCCATGGCAAGCGGCGGAACTACTAGAGTCAACCACGGAAATCTCACAGGACGAAGTCGACCATGTGGTACTAGCAATGCTCTGCCGGTCCCCAATGCTCAAGGAAAGACTCGACGATGGGACATTGTCATAAGTGGACAGGCGCGATGACCCCGTTTCCTTGACCCTGTCCCCGGATGAAGTCCTTCTGTGCCCTCGGAGTGAAGACAAGCCGTTCATCAACCAATTCCCACTGGCTGTTAAATGTGGAATATCTAAAGTGGAGCCACCCAGCTTGGCACTGCTAGCCCTTCCTCCAGTCTGTTTAAAGGAGTATTTCCACCCGGGGAGTGTCTGCAGTCTTCTACTTGGGCTGATGTTGCTGGGCACCTGTTTGTCGGTTTGCTCCTGAGAAGCATTTTTCAAAACGGTTACAGGGGTGCTGATGTTCACATCCAGCGAGGTCGCGCTATTGCAGTAGCTGCCCAATTGATTGTCAGTCTTCATTTCCTCACACTCTTCTTCAGACACCCACTCCACCAGACAGCGCTTGCTCACCGCTCTCACCTCAGGCTGTCGGATCAGCAGGTCACTGTGACTAATGGGGAAGAGTCTATCATGTTCGCTGATCAACACAGTCATCAAGTGCTGCACCAGGGAGGTACCTGTTTGTGGAGGGAAAAAGAAAAGGACTTATTTTTACTGGACTATACACAATGGAATTGAAATGGGTTTGCAAGTTTCATTGATGATTGAGCAAAAGACCCTTCATCACAAAAACGGACGAGAGCATTACCGGAGACCTCATTCAAAACTGATACAATGGTTAATTCCATGCTCCCAATGGGAATATTCTCACAGGGTATTTGGGTTAGCAAACTGAGGCTACAACATTAAAGCTTTATCTATCTTCAAGCATTACTTCCCCACTGGGAGCGCAGGAAATGTTTTAATACTTTATGTTGCTCATAGAATCATAGACAGTTACAGCACAGAAGGAGGCCATTTCGGCCCATCGTGTCCGTGGTGCCCATTATAACCATCTCTCTCACCCTATTCCAAATAGATATGAAAACCCATTGCTAAGCTTTAATAACCAGATGGAATCTTTAAATAGAAATATATTTCCTTCCCAGTGCCCTCCCTTTCTTTCCCAAAGCTAACTTAGGTTGGGAGTATAGTTCCACTGGTTTTGGCTGCTCTACAGTATCTAACCCAACTCACCATTCTTTGCCAGCCTAGACAATGAATGCCAACAGGTTACTGACCATGGAGGGCATTGCCACTCAACCCAACCCTACCCTTTTCAGCAGACATTATTGAACAATGTTCAGATGCAGGACTTCTGGCCGAGCAGCCCCCTAACTCAAGGGCACTGAAGTCAGTTTTCACATCCAATTGGAAACAGTGAGCGTGATTGACATTCATGAAACTCACAGGGTCGAACTTCAGAAATTGACAGTGGGAAGAAAGTTAACATCAGTAGCTAGATAGCACATGAAAACATTAAGGCCTGGAGTTTCCGCACAACAGCGGAATCTGGATGGAATGAAATGAAATAGCACAAAAGATCGCGGAATTTTAAGCGCAAATGAGTTGTGCCCATAACCACTTGTTTTACACTATTTCAAATGTCTCTTCGCCAGAATAGTCCTCGCTCACAAAACTGCCCATGCCCTTTAGGCGGAAAGACGAGTTTCTGCCAATTGCATCCGTTCGGGGCGTTTGCGCCCACAATCTCGGACGCACATGCACCCGTAGTCAAAATCCATCGTTAATGACCAGCAGTGACCAGTGGTCAATTGAAGCCGCAACAACTATTTTGGTAAAACTATAAATCAATTGCCCCCCTTAAAAGGGGGCACTAAAACATAAGAGCATAAGGCGGCCAAATGGCCCCTCGAGCCTGCTCCGCCCTCAATAAGATCATGGCTGATCTGATCATGGACTCGGCTCCACTTCCCCACCTGCTCCCCATAACCCCTTATCGTTTAAGAAACTGTCTATTTCTGTCTTAAATGTATTTAATGTCCCAGCTTCCACAGCTCTCTGAGGCAGCAAATTCCACAGATTTACAACCCTCTGAGAAGAAATTTCTCCTCATCTCAGTTTTAAATGGGTGGCCCCTTATTCTAAGATCATGCCCTCTAGTTCTAATCTCCCCCATCAGTGGAAACATCCCCTCTGCATCCACCTTGTCATAATATACATTTCGATAAGATCACCTCTCATTCTTCTGAATTCCAATGAGTAGAGGCCCAATCTCCTCAACCTTTCCTTATAAGTCAAGCCCCACATCCCCGTAATCAACCTAGTAAAACTTCTCTGAACTACCTCCAAAGCAAGTATATCCTTTCGTAAATATGGAAACCAAAACTGCACGCAGTATTCCAGGTGTGGCCTCACCAAAACCTTGTATAGCTGTAGCAAGACTTCCCTGCTTTTATACTCCATCCCCTTTGCAATAAAGGCCAAGATACTAACAAATTCACCGATAAATTCACAAATTAAACTTTGGGCGTTAAACGAATCAAACTAAAATTTGGTTGCCGGGGGTGATGATGCACTCCAGTCCCTCCGATGCCCACCTCTCGTGGAAGGCCGCGAGCGTACCGGTGGACACCGCGTGCTCCATCTCCAGGGACACCCTGGCTCGAATGTAACCACGGAAGAGAGATAGGCAGTCGGGCTGAATGATCCCCTGAAGCCACAACTCTTTTGGTTGGAAAACAAAACAATTAAGTCAAGTGCCCTCCAATCTGGGGGACACTCCAAACATTTTTCAACTGCCCTTTTTTTGTTATTTGTTTTGTTTTGTTTTTTTTGTTATTTTTTGAGATTTTTTTGGGCAATAAAATCGTGAATTTTCCAAATGCCCCCTATAAAAGGGGAGGGGGACACTAAAACCGGCAATTAAAACAAATTAAACTGTCAAAGAAATAAAATCAAATTAAAATTTGGTTGCCGGGGGCGATGATGCACTCCAGTCCCTCCGGCGCCCACCTCTCGCGGAAGGCCGCGAGCGTACCGGTGGACACCGCGTGCTCCATCTCCAGGGACACCCTGGCCCGGATGTACGCGTGGAAGAGAAACAGGCAGTCGGGCTGAATGATCCCCTGAAGCCACACTCAGGTCTGTTTTGCACACTGCTGCTGCAATTACTTTAAATTCAGTTTAACTTCGTTCAAATTCAGTCAATTGATCTGCCCTTGGTACACAAGACCTGTGACATGCAGTCAATTGGAATCATTGATTGACCTGTTTGTTCAACTGTAGCAATTACTTAATTCAGTCATCACGAGGCCCCATTGGTCATGCTCCAGCCAATAATCGATTGCGATCGATTACACTGGTTAATTGTGCGAATTCATGGGAGATTTTACATTCGGCCATATGTTAATAAGTGAGCGGAGAGTTGGACGGAACTCCACCTCGGCATAACCGGTGGTGTCCAGCACATTCAGGTACATTTTACCGACTGTGCCCCTAGCAGAAACTCCAGGTCATTGTTTAAAATCAATGAATAAAATAACTCCTTTAAAATAGCTAACAAAGGACTTTCGTATGAATGCATTAAGCATTCATCTCACTGGAATCCCTCAAGTAATATTGCAGGTGAATTCAGGCTTGCTCACACAGCGTTAGGCTCGAGTGTAATATCTCCAAGTTTGCAGATGACACTAAACTGGGTGATGGTGTGAGCAGTGAGGAGGATGCTAAGAGGCTGCAGGGTGACTTGGATAGGTTAGGTGAGTGGGCAAATGCATGGCAGATGCAGTATAATGTGGATAAATGTGAGGTTATCCACTTTGGTGGCAAAAACACGAAGGCAGAACATTATCTGAATGGCAGCAGATTAGGAAAAGGGGAGGTGCAACGAGATCTGGGTGTCATGGTACATCAGTCATTAAAAGTTGGCATGCAGGTACAGCAGGCAGTGAAGAAGGCAAATGGTATGTTGGCCTTCATAGCTAGGGGATTTGAGAATAGGAGCAGGGAGGTCTTACTGCAGTTGTACAGGGCCATTGGCCCCACGTTTCCACATGATTTGCTCCTGATTTTTAGGAGCAACTGGTGTAGAACGGAGTATCTTAGAAATCGGAATTCTCGCCATTTAGTTTGCTCCAGTTCTAGTCAGTTAGAACAGTTTCACTTTGGAACAGAATTTTTTTTTCAAAAGGGGGCGTGTCGGGCCACTTACGCCTGTTTTCAAAGTTTCGTCAGTGAAAACTTACTCCAAACTAACTTAGAATGGAGTAAGTGAAGATTTTTGTACGCTCGAAAAAACCTTGTCTACACTTTAGAAAATCAGGCGTAGGTTACAAATCAGGCATAGGGAATGGGGGGGGTTTATAAGGGAAGTTTACAAACTTTAAACTCTTCAGTTTTATAAATAAAGAGCCATCATCAATAATAAATGATAAATACATCAATAAATCAACCAATAAATCAATCAAAAAAAATTAATAAGAAATAATTTTTTTTAAATCAATAAATGAAACATTTTCTACTTACCGACTGCAGCACCGGGAGCCCTCCAACAGCGTGCTGGGAAGCCCCGCCCCCAGTGTGTCTCTGTCAGTGTCTCCATCTCTCTGTCTGTCTGTCTGTGTCTCTCATTCTCTGTCTGTCAGTGTCTGTGTTTCTGACAGTGAGGGGAGGGGGAGGAGGGTGGTAGAGGGAAGGAGGGATGGGGGAGAGATGGGGGGGGGAAGGAGATTAGGGGGGGAGGAGATTAGGGGGGGGAGGAGATTAGGGGGGGGGAGGAGATTAGGGGGGGGAGGAGATTAGGGGGGGGAGGAGATTAGGGGGGGGGAGGAGATTAGGGGGGGAGGAGATTAGGGGGGGGAGGAGATTAGGGGGGGAGGAGATTAGGGGGGAGGAGATTAGGGGGGGAGGAGATTAGGGGGGGAGGAGATTAGGGGGGGGAGGAGATTAGGGGGGGAGGAGATTGGGGGGGGGAGGAGATTAGGGGGGGAGGAGATGATATGGGGGGGGGAAGGAGATTAGGGGGGAAAGGAGATTAGGGGGGGGGGGAAGAAGGAGATTAGGGGGGGGAGAAGGAGATTAGGGGGGGAGAAGGAGATTAAGGGGGGGAGAAGGAGATTAGGGGGGGAGAAGGAGATTAGGGGGGGAGGAGGAGATTAGGGGGGGGGAAAGAGATTAGGGGGGGAAAGAGATTAAGGGGGGGGAAAGAGATTAGGGGGGGGGAAAGAGATTAGGGGGGGAGAAGGAGATTAGGGGGGGAGAAGGAGATTAGGGGGGAGAAGGAGATTAGGGGGGGAGAAGGAGATTAGGGGGGGGAGAAGGAGATTAGGGGGGGAGAAGGAGATTAGGGGGGGAGAAGGAGATTAGGGGGGGAGAAGGAGATTAGGGGGGGGAGAAGGAGATTAGGGGGGGAGAAGGAGATTAGGGGGGGAGAAGGAGATTAGGGGGGGAGAAGGAGATTGGGGGGGGAGAAGGAGATTGGGGGGGCGAAGGAGATTGGGGGGGGCGAAGGAGATTGGGGGGGGCGAAGGAGATTGGGGGGGGCGAAGGAGATTGGGGGGGGCGAAGGAGATTGGGGGGGGCGAAGGAGATTGGGGGGGGCGAAGGGGATTGGGGGGGGCGAAGGAGATGGGGGGGGCGAAGGAGATTGGGGGGGGCGAAGGAGATTGGGGGGGGCGAAGGAGATTGGGGGGGGCGAAGGAGATTGGGGGGGGCGAAGGAGATTGGGGGGGTGAAGGAGATTGGGGGAGCGAAGGAGATTGGGGGGGGCGAAGGAGATTGGGGGGGCGAAGGAGATTGGGGGGGCGAAGGAGATTGGGGGGGCGAAGGAGATTGGGGGGGCGAAGGAGATTGGGGGGGGCGAAGGAGATTGGTGGGGGGGGCGAAGGAGATTGGTGGGGGGGGCGAAGGAGATTGGTGGGGGGGGCGAAGGAGATTGGTGGGGGGGGCGAAGGTGATTGGTGGGGGGGGCGAAGGAGATTGGTGGGGGGGGAAGGAGATTGGTGGGGGGGAAGGAGATTGGTGGGGGGGGGAAGGAGATTGGGGAGGGGGGTGCGGGGGGGGGAGCAGAAGGGGGAGGGAGGCTGAACGGGCTGGGCCCGAGACTTCAGGCAGGGCCCGTCCTCAGCACCAGATTTACAGGTAGGTGGCGTTGGGTCGGGTCGGGTCGGGGGGTGGTGGGAGGGAGGTCGGTTCGATTCGGGTCATGGGGAGGGAGGGAGAGGGAGGTCAGGTCGGGGGGAGAGAGGTCAGGTCAGATCCAGTCCGGGGTGTCGGATGCAGGGGGGGTGGGGGGGTGGGGGAGCGGGAGTCAGGTCGGTGTTGGGTCCAGTCCGGGGGCAGGGTGGGGAAAGCGGGAGTCAGGTCGGTGGCATGTCCGGTCCGGAGGCGGGAAGCGGGAGTCGAGTCGGGTCGGGGCTGCGTGCTTCGGGCCCCTCCCACACAGTTTCGGGCGCCTGGAGCTACTGCACTTGCGTGCCCACTGTAGCGCGCATGTGCAGAGGTCCCGGCACTGTTTTCAGCGCAGGGACCTGGCTCCACCCCCTACAGCTCCTGCTGCGCTGTGCCGAGGGCCAGAGGACCTGTAAGGAGGTGGAGAATCTGGAGGTTTTTTTAGGTGCACTTTGTGGCGCGAAAAACGGGCGTCCAGGTCGGGACTGCGCCGTTCGAGGCGAGGCTCGAAACTTGGGCCCAATGTGAAGCCACACTTGGAATATTGTGTTCAGTTTTGGTCTCCTAATCTGAGGAAGGATGTTCTTGATATTGAGGGAGTGCAGCGAAGGTTCACCAGACTGATTCCCGGGATGGCAGGACTGACATATGAGGAGAGACTGGATCGACAATACCTGTATTCACTGGAGTTTAGAAGGATGAGAGGGGATCTCATAGAAACATATAAAATTCTGACGGGACTGGACAGGTTAGATGCAGGAAGAATGTTCACGATGTTGGGGAAGTCCAGAACCAGGGGACATTGTCTAAGGATAAGGGGTAAGTTTAGGACTGAGATGAGGAGCAACGCCTTCACTCAGAGAGTTGTTAACCTGTGGAATTCCCTACCGCAGAGAGTTGTTGATGCCAGCTCATTGGATATATTTAAGAGGGAGTTAGATATGGCCCTTACGGCTAAAGGGATCAAGGGGTATGGAGAGAAAGCAGGAAAGGGGTAATGAGGTGAATGATCAGCCATGATCTTATTGAATGGTGGTGCAGGTTTGAAGGCCGAATGGCCTACTCCTGCACCTATTTTCTATGTTTCTAACTCCTAACCATTTCCTACACTTGTGTCGTCAGCTCTCGCTGCTCTTAGAAATGCACAGATAAAAACAGGAGGACGGTAGGTATTATTGCAAAATCTTTATAGCTTTGAACTTTGAAAGAGGTTGATGATTGTGAAATAACTGTGAGACATTTACAGAACTCAACAACCATTAGTAACCATCCATTGTAGAGATTGTACCTTTAAATACTTCCACTATTTCTCTTGAAGATGCTGGCCCTTAGTGGCATATCGTTCCATGTGTGCTAAGTAAGCATCAACAGTGGCAGGCTATTTTACTATGGGGGTGAGGGCAGTAGATTACAACTGTGTCAGTTCTTCTCCTTCTCCAGCATCCACACACAAGCAGTTAGCAGTCGTGCTCATTCTAAAGTAATCCGGAGTGGGAACCATGGCTGATTTTACTCCACCCTAGGGTTGCAATGTCAGCCCTGCTGCGTTCTGCTATGACAGAATGGACCAGCGATTGCTGCAGAGGTCTTCCTGGTTTGCTCAGTTAACACTGGACAGTGCAAGCAATGTCATTGAGGACCACTGATAAAGATGGTGACAAGTTTTCATCGAAGGCAAGCACAGAAACAGGCCATTCGGCACAAACTGTCCATGCCGGATAAGAACCAAATCCAAGCAGTTCACCGAAAGGGAGTGAAAGTGCTGGGATAGTTGAATATGGATGGACCTTGTGCAACTTTCCATGATCTCCTTTATAATATATCCTCTCTAATCCCGCCTGACACTCATGGGGATTTTGGAGTTAAGAATTGGCGAGGGGCAAAGAAATGTTTGACACACAAGAGGCAAGAGAACTTCTTTAATAGTGGAAGAAATATGGAAACTAATAAGACAATGTCGACAATGACTTGAGGAAGAGAGTAGAAAGCAAAGCGATACAGACAACAACGGTAAGCAATAAAGATCAGAGAGAGTGACATTAAGCAGGATACAAAGGGAAACAGATTAATGGGAGTACGATCTGAACAAGCATTGTCCAGAGGGTACATTACTCACAATACTTCCTAATTAGCTAATCATCACAATTTCTTTTCTGTACAAAGTTTAAATTTCCGCAGCCAGTAACGTTTGAAAAGTGCTCATTGCCCAGGTGGCCAACATCATTTATAGTAATCCAAGAACATTCGGAATAAAATTGCTCCTATTGCCAAGGATACTGCAGGGAGTCAGACTGATGACCAAGTTCTCAGATATCCAATAATTACATTAACAGTCCAACATCAAGCAAGCAGTGTAATATCATCATGTACATTTTAGAATTCAGCAGAAAAAGAACAGTGGGGTAGATTCTGACGGTGTGATAGAGTAAAACGGCCAATAGTGAGCCAGCTTTACATCTCTGTTACTGACTTTAATGAAAATAATAATCGGGAGCGATCTATCCCAGTGAGTGGCCCTAAAGGTCTAAAGTTAATGGGCCCAAGTTTCCACATGATTCGCGCCTGATTTTTAGGAGCAACTGGTGGAGAACGGACTATTTTAGAAATCGCAATTCTCCACATTTTTTTTTCTGCAGTTCTAGTCAGGTAGAACAGTTCTAGTTTAGAACAGAATTTTTTCTTCAAAAGGGGGCGTGTCCGGCCACTGACGCCTGATTTGAAAGTTTCCACAGTGAAAATGTACTCCAAACTAAAGTAGAATGGCGCCAGTGAAGATTTTTGTAGAACTGAAAAAACCTGTTCTACACATTAAAAAATCAGGCGCAGGTTACAAATTAGGCGTCCAGAACGAGGTGGGGGGAAGGGAACTCATTAAATTCGACAATAAATCCTTATTTATACTTCTACAAATATTATACAAATAAATCCAACCTGAATAAACATTTATAAGCCAAGAAAAGATTAAATAAACCATCTTCCTACCTGTGTGAAAGTGCTTCAGCCAGGGAGAATTCTGCAGTTGTTCGTGCCGCTGAGCAAGAGAGGGAGGGAGAGAGGGGAGGGAGGGAGGGAGGGAGGGGAGAGAAGGGAGGGAGGGAGGGAGGGAGGGAGGGAAGAGAGAGGGGGGGTCGGGGAACAGGAGCGGGTGTCGGGGGGGGGAAGCGGGTGTCGGGTCGGGGCGGGGAGCGGGTCGGGGGGGAGCGGGTGTCGGGGCGGGGGGGGAGGGGGAGAGCGGGTCTCGGGTCTCGGTTGGGGCGGGGGGGAGCGGGTCTCGGGTGTTGGGGGGGGGGAGAGCGGGTGTCGGGGGGGGGGGAGAGCGGGTGTCGGGTCGGGGCGGGGAGCGGGTCGGGGGGGAGCGGGTGTCGGGGCGGGGGGGGAGGGGGAGAGCGGGTCTCGGGTCTCGGTCGGGGCGGGGGGGAGCGGGTCTCGGGTGTTGGGGAGGGGGGAGAGCGGGTGTCGGGGGGGGGGAGAGCGGGTGTCGGGTCGGGGCGTGGGGGGGGGGAGCGGGTGTCGGGTCTCGGTCGGGGGGGAGCGGGTCTCGGGTGTCGGGGGGGGGGGGGAGAGCGGGTGTCGGGTCGGGGCGTGGGGGGGGGAGCGGGTGTCGGGTCTCGGTCGGGGGGGAGCGGGTCTCGGGTGTCGGGGGGGGGGGGGGAGAGCGGGTGTCGGGTCGGGGCGTGGGGGGGGGAGCGGGTGTCGGGTCTCGGTCGGGGCGGGGGGGAGCGGGTCTCGGGTGTTGGGGGGGGGGGGAGAGCGGGTGTCGGGTCGGGGCGTGGGGGGGGGGAGCGGGTGTCGGGTCTCGGTCGGGGGGGAGCGGGTCTCGGGTGTCGGGGGGGGGGGGGGGAGAGCGGGTGTCGGGTCGGGGCGTGGGGGGGGGGAGCGGGTGTCGGGTCTCGGTCGGGGGGGAGCGGGTCTCGGGTGTCGGGTCGGGTCTGGTCGGCGGGGGGGGGGGGGGGGAGCGGGTGTTGGGTCTGGTCGGGCGGGGAGCAGGAGCTGGCCGTGGGAGGAGCCTCATTCACGCAGCCCCAGTGAGGCCATTGGGCCAGGGCTAGGGGCTGCGTGCTTCGGGCCCCTCCCACACAGTTCGGCGCCTGGAGCTACTGCACTTGCGTGCCGACTGTAGCGCGCATGTGCAGCGGTCCCGGCACTGTTTTCAGCGCCGGGACCTGGCTCCGCCCCCCCCCCACAGCTCGTGCCGGCTGCGCCGAGGGCCACAGTCGGTGGAGAATACCGCGGATTTTTTTAGGCGCCGTTTTAGGCGCGAAAAACGGGCGCCCAGCTCGGAGGGGCGCCCGTTTTTTTTCTTGTGGAAACTTGGGCCCAATATTCTGACTTCGATAAATATAAATGAGTGTAGCTCCAACAGTTTAAAAAAAAAATCAATTTATAATTTCTGGTTACCAAGACATGTTACATATGTTTTCTTTTTCTCCTGCAAATTTATTTTGAAACAAAAAAAAATGCTCTAAATTGCACTCTGTGGATAATTGCACCCTGTGAATAGTGATGTCCCTCAAGTAGCACTGCCATTAATCTCCTTCAAATGTCTCCTTCTATCTTCACAGGATCATTATAAATGAGGAAGACCATTCACTCCCATCCACCCAGAACCATCAGAATGCGCCATTGTAGCATCCAATGGTTTCCTACACGATTCTCGGGTCTTTGCCATCACTCGTTTATCTGGAAATCTGTGCGGTGAATAAGTCTGCATGTGTCAGACATGGCACATTTGAGAGTTAAATGAAAAGTTGTCCAAGGAATAGGAGAGCGCCACAGTAGTAATACAAGCAGATATTCAAAACTGCAGTATTCTTACATATGGTGTTGAATATTTCAGATGGACTGAAAAATCAAAGCATCGACATATTAGTCTGGTCATAAATGTCCTCAAATAATAATGCTACTGATGTACAGAACTCTGAACACACGTTCGATCCAGATTATCCCAACTCTGGTCACCTCTAACTGCTACTTTCTGTATCTGGTCATCTTTCCACCAAACCCCCCCCCCCCCAAATATGGTAGTTCTTTTAAAATATTCCTCTACTCCCCTCCCTCTAACGATCCCTCCTGAAGCACATGACTTAGGCTGGGGGGAGGGGGGGGGAAGTGGTTTCATAGATGCTGAATATTCTGATAACAGGTCATCGACTTTTATTTTTATTCGTTCCAGGATGTTGGCATCGCTGGCAAGGCCAGTTTTTATTGTCCTGGAGAAAGTGGTGGTGAGCCACCTTCTTGAATCATTGCAGTCCTTGTGGTGAAGGTATTCCCACAGTGCTGTTGGGGAGGGAGTTCCAGGATTTTGACCCACCAATGATGAAGGAGCGACGATATATTTCCAAGTCTGGATGGTGTGTGATTTGGAGGGGAACTCGCAGGTGGTGGTGCTCCCATGTGCCATCTAGATGGTAGAGGTCGTGGTTTTCGGTGGTGCTGCCAAATCTAATAGATGGTACACACTGCAGCTACCGTACGTTGGTGATGGAGGGAGTGAAAGTTTAAAGGTGGTGGATGGGGTGCCAATCAAGCGGGCTGCTTTGTCCTGGATGGTGTCGAGCTTCTTGAGTGTTGTTGGAGCTGCACTCATCCAGGCAAGTGGAGAGAACTCCATCACACTCCTGACTTGTGGTTTCTAGATGGTGGAAAGGGTTTGGGGAGTCGGGAGGTGTGACACTCGCTGCAGAATACCCAGCCTCTGACCTGCTCTTGTTGTCACAGTATTTATGTGGCTGGTCTAGTTAAGTTTCTGTTCAATGGTGACCCCCAAGTTGTTGATCGGGGGTATTCAGTGATGGTAATGCCATTGAATATCAAAGGGGGGTGGTTAGATTCTCACCTGTTGGCGATAGTCATTGCCTGGCACTTGTGTGACCAGAAACATTAACTCTGTTTCTCTCTCCACAGATGCTGCCTGACCTGCTGAGTACTTCCAGCATTTTCTGTTTATATATTTTAGAAATTAATCCTCAGTCCTGAAAGCTCCAATTGTCCTAGCATTCACAGCCTTTGGGGGAAAGAGTTCCAGTACGTTGCATTACTTTGCATCTGTCTGGCACTATAGTTGGTCTGGCTCTAGATGTCTTTAGCAAGCTGAGTAAATGAAATGATGCTTTATTTGCTGAATGCGCTTACAAACTTTAGTGGTATATGCTTAAAACTGCACTGACCACTTTCAATAACAGACTGTTGGAAAGCCTAGACCTTAGCTATGATGCCAACTGAATTCTTGGATCAGACATACCAGGAGGAGCAATGGGTGCTCCACACAACTTGCTGCAGTTTCATGCGTTTCCTGCAACATCATTTATAAAGTTAAGGAAGTTCTATTGTATGACCTACTCTCGACTTTCTGGTTGGCAGAGCAGATGAACAGCAGCTACAAGCTAACCAATGAAGATGCAAAGAACAAAGAAAGATTCACAAATTACTAAAGTATGAAAACAGTTGATAAGACAACGGGATGAGTGAAATTTGCATACCTTCCATAATAGTCACTGGGTCTTCCAGTTTTGGACGCAAGATATTTGGTCCAAAGACAGTTGCGAGGTTTTGGACACTCATTTTATTGACACTTGAATAAGACTGAACTTCATCAAGGAACCTACAAATAACATGGCAAATATAAGAAGGGACCAGTCAGTCAGAATACAGTCTAACCCATCTGCTTCATTTTGCTGAAATAGTCTAGTTTCACATCAAACTGCACACACACCGTGACAATTCTTCATATTTTCTACAATTAAATGCTTGTTGGTTCACTTGGATTATTCATCTGGTGGATGTGAACAAAGAAATCTGCGTCTTTGACAGGTTGGGTTGCATTTACTGCCATTTCGCACCCCCCCCCTTCACCAACCCCACTCCCCGAGAGGTAATGCATCTTCCTCTGCCCAAATGCAAAATATCACACCATTAACATTTTGCAGTTCAACAGTATCACATAAGAAATAGGAGCAGGAGTAGGCCATACGGCCCCTCAAGCCTGCTCCACCATTTAATCCGATCATGGACTCAGATCCACTTCCCTATCTGCTCCCCATAACACCTTATTCCATTATCGTTTAAGAAACTGTCTATTTCCGTCTTAAATTTATTCAATGTCCCAGCTTCCACAGCTCTCTGAGGCAGCGAATTCCACACATCCACAATCCTCAGAGAAGAAATTCCTCCTCATCTCAGTTTTAAATGGGTGGGCCCTTATTCTAAGATTATAGAAACATAGAAAATAGGTGCAGGATTGGGCCATTCAGCCCTTCGAGCCTGCACCGCCATTGAATAAGATCATGGCTGATCATTCCCTCAGTACCCCTTTCCTGCTTTCTCTCCATACCCCTTGAACCCCTTAACCGTAAGGGCCATATCTAACTCCCTCTTAAATATATCCAGTGAACTGACATTAACAACTCTCTGCGGCAGGGAATTCCACAGGTTAACAACTCTCTGAGTGAAGAAGTTTCTCCTCATCTCAGTCCTAAATTGCCTACCCCTTATCCTAAGACTATGTCCCCTGGTTCTGGACTTCCCCAACATCGGGAACATTCTTTCCGCATCTAACCTGTCCAGTCCCGTCAGAATCTTATATGTTTCTATGAGATCCCCTCTCATCCTTCTAAACTCGTGTGAATAAAGGCCCAGTTGATCCAGTCTCTCCTCATATGACAGCCCAGCATCCCTGGAATCAATCTGGTGAACCTTTGCTGCACTCCCTCAATAGCAAGAACGTCCTTCCTCAGACTAAGAGACCAAAACTGAACACAGTACTCCAGGTGAGGCCTCACTAAGGCCCTGTACAACTGCAGTAAGACCTCCCTGCTCCGACACTCAAATCCCCTAGCTATGAAGGCCAATATACCATTTGCCTTCTTCACCGCCTGCTGTACCTGCGTGCCCACTTTCAGTGAATGATGAACCATGACACCCAGGTCGCGTTGCACCTCCCCTTTTCCTAATCTGCCGCCATTCAGATAATATTCTGCCTTCGTGTTTTTGCCCCCAAAATGGATAACCTCACATTTATCCACATTATACTGCATCTGCCATGCATTTTCCCACTCACCTAACCTGTCCAAGTCACCCTGCAGCCTCTTAGCGCCCTCCTCACAGCTCACACCGCCACCCAGTTTAGTGTCATCTGCAAATTTGGAGATATTACACTCTATTCCTTCATCCAAATTGTTAATGTATATTGTAAAGAGCTGGGGTCCCAGCACAGAGCCCTGCGGCACTCCACTAGTCACTGCCTGCCATTCTGAAAAGGACCCGTTGATCCCGACTCTCTGCTTCCTGTCTGCCAACTAGTTCCCTATCCACATCAGTATATTATCCCAAATACCATGTGCTTTGACTTTGCACAACAATCTCTTGCACGGTATCTTATCAAAAGCCTTCTGAAAGTCCAAATACACCACATCCACTGGTTCTCCCTTGTCCACTCTGCTAGTTACATCCTCAAAAAATTCCAAAAGATTCATCAAGCATGATTTCCCTTTCATAAATCCATGCTGACTTGATCTAATCCTGTCACTGCTTTCCAAATGCGCTGCTATTTCGTCCTTCATTATCGATTCCAGCATTTGCACCACTACTGATGTCAAGCTAACTGGTCTATAATCACCTGTTTTCTCTCTTCTCTCCTTTTTTAAAAAGTGGTGTTACATTAGCTACCCTCCAGTCCATGGGAACTGATCCAGAGTCGATAGACTGCTGGAAAATGATCACCAATGCATCCACTATTTCTAGGGCCACTTCCTTGAGCACTCTGGGATGCAGACTATCAGGCCCCGGGGATTTATCGACTTCAATCCCATCAATTTCCCTAACACAATTTCTGCCTAATAAGGATATCCTTCAGTTCCTACTTCTCACTAGACCCTCGGTCCCCTAGTACCTACGGAAGGTTATTTGTATCTTCCTTCGTGAAGACAGAACCGAAGTATTGGTTCAATTGGGATGCCATTTCTTTGTTCCCCATGATAATTTCACCTGAATCCGAATGCAAGGGACATATTTTTGTCTTTACTAATCTTTATCTCTTCACATTTTTATAGAAGCTTTTGCAGTCAGTTTTTTTGTTCTCTGCAAGCTTCCATTCGTACTCTATTTTCCCGCTCTTAATTAAACCTTTAGTCCTCCTCTGTTGAATTCTAAATTTCTCCCAGTCCTCAGGTTTGTTGCTTTTTCTGGCCAATTTATATGCCTCTTCCTTGGCTTTAACATTATCCTTAATTTCCTTTGTTAGCCATGGTTGAGCCACCTTCCCAGTTTTATTTTTACTCCAGATAGAGATGTACATTTGCTGAAGTTCATCCATGTGATCTTTAAATGTTTGCCATTGCTTATCCACCGTCAACCCTTTTAGTATCATTTGCCAGTCTATTCTAGCCAATTCACGCCTCATACCGTCGAAGTTACCTTTCCTTAAGTTCAGGATCCTAGTTTCCGAATTAACTTTGTCACTCTCCATCTTAATAAGGAATTCTACCACATTATGGTCACTTTTCTCCAAGGGGCCTCGCACAACAAAATTGCTAATAAGTCCCTTCTCATTACACAATATCCAGTCTAGGATGGCCAGCTCCCTGGTTGGTTCCTCGACATATTGGTCTAGAAAACCATAAAGTTCTAGTCTCCCTTATAAGTGTAAACATCCTCTCTGCATCCACCTTGTCAATCCCCCTCATAATCTTATATGTTTCGATAAGATCACCTCTCATTCTTCTGAATTCCAATGAGTAGAGGCCCAACCTACTCAACCTTTCCTCATAAGTCAATCACCTCATCCCCGGAATCAACCGAGTGAACCTTCTCTGAACTGCCTCCAAAGCAAGTATATCCTTTCTTAAATATAGAAACCAAAACTGCACGCAGTATTCCAGGTGTGGCCTCACCAATACGCTGTACAACTGTAGCAAGACTTCACTGCTTTTATACTCCATCCCCTTTGCAATAAAGGCCAAGATTCCATTGGCCTTCCCGATCACTTGCTGTACCTTTTGTGTTTCATGCACAAGTCCAGGTCCCACTATACTTCAGCACTTTGCAATCTTTCTCCATTTAAATAATAACTTGCTCTTTGATTTTTTTTCTGCCGAAGTGCATGACCTCACACTTTCCAACATTATACTCCATCTGCCAAAGTTTTGCCCACTCACTTAGCCTGTCTATGTCCTTTTGCAGATTTTTTGTGTCCTCTTCACACATTGCCTTTCCTTTCATCTTTGTAGCATCAGCAAACTTGGCTACGTTACACTCGGTCCCTTCCTCCAAGGTGTTAATATAGATTGTAAATAGTTGGTGTCCCAGCACTGATCCCTGTGGCACTCCACTGGTTACTGATTGCCAACTCGAAAATGAACCATTTATCTCTAACTCTCTGTTTTCTGTTCATTAGTCAATCCTCTATCCATGTTAATATATTACCCCCAACCCCATGAACTTTTATCTTTAGCAGTAACCTTTTATTTAACACCTTGTTAAATGCCTTCTGGAAGTCCAAATATACCACATCCACTGGTTCCCCTTTATCCACCCAGTTCATTACATTCTCAAAGAATTCTAGCAAATTTATCAAACATGACTTCTCCTTCATAAATCTATGCTGACTCTGCCTGACCGAATTTTGCTTTTCCAAATGTCCTGCTACTGCTCCTTTAATAATGAACTCCAACATCTTCCCAACCACAGATGTTAGGCTAACTGGTCTATAGTTTCCTGCTTTTTGTCTGCCTCCTTTTTTAAATAGGGGCGTTACATTTGCAATTTTCCAATCTGCTGGGACTTCCCCAGAATCCAGGGAATTTTGGTAAATGACAAACAATGCATTCACAATCCCTGCCGCTACTTCTCTTAAAATCCTAGGATGCAAGCCATCAGGTCCAGGGGATTTATCTGCCTTTAGTCCCATTATCTTACTGAGTACCACCTCCTTACTGATTGTGATTGTGTTAAGTTCCTTTCCCCCTATAGCCCCTTGACTGACCACTGTTGGAATATTGTTGGTGTCCTCTACTGTAAAGACTGATACAAAATATTTGTTCAGAGTTTCTGCCATCTCCATGTTCCCCATTACTAATTCCCCGGTCTCGTCCTCTAAGGGACTAACATTTACTTTAGCCACTCTTTTCCTTTTTATATACCTATAGAAACTCTTGCTATCTATTTTTATATTTTGTGCTAGTTTACTTTCATAGTCTATCTTCCCTTTCTTAATCATTTTTTGAGTCATTCTTTGTTGGATTTTGACTGCTTCCCAATCTTCTGTCCTCCCACTAGTTTTGGCCACATTGTATCCCCTTGTTTTTAATTGGATACCGTCCTTTATTTCTTTAGTTAGCCACGGAGGGCTATCTGCTCTCTTACGCCCTTTCCTCCTCACTGGAATATATTTTCTTGAGAGTTGTGAAATATCTCCTTAAATTTACACCACTGTTCATCAACCATCCTAACTTTAATCTATTTTCCCAGTCCACGTTAACCAACTCAGCCCTCATACCTTCATGGTCTCCTTTATTTAAGCTTAGTAAGCTGGTTAGAGACCCAACTTTCTCACCCTCCAGCTGAATTTGAAATTCAATTATGCTATGATCACTCATTCCAAGGAGATCCTTTACTAGGAGATTGTTTATTAATCCTGTCTCATTACACAGGACCAGATCCAGATCACAGACTCTTCCTGATCAGATTCTTGCCAAACCAATGCTTGAACATCAGGGGTGACTGGGTTAGTCAGGGTTGGAAGACGTGGCAAGTGTCTGGCAAGACTTCCCACCTCCCACCTCTCCCCTCCCCCATCTCCCCTCCCCCATCCCCCCTCCACCCCACCCCCCTAAAATGGGCACAGCAACAAAACTACTAAGAGTGAGCTATTATGACTGCTGTTAATATAACAGCAAGAAGCTGCCACTCCACCATTTCACATTACCGTCCATCTAAAAAGGTATGACAAAGATGTGACTAAATCTACCCAAAGCTAAGACAGAGTCCGTGCAATGACAGTCAAACAGGTTTGAAACTTCAAACATTTGGCTTTCTATCTTGGAATTAGTTGTTGCAACCATTTCGTAAACACTATTGACTCTTGCATGAGAAAAATAGGTCTAGCCACAGCCTCCACACATTGATTGGACAATATTCAGTTCTGTAATTCTTGTTTAATATTGAATGTCAAACGTTGTAGAGCAGGACACAGAATGGGTGAGAAACACATCAGTGTTAGCTTTAGTGAGCATTGCAGTGATTAGGTACTTCACCATCCACCCATTCCATTCAACCAAGTCATGGTAAAAGAACAAAACCCACCTGCAGATATATTTGAGGAGATTGTAATTGGCCTGAGGCAGACTAGTGACCTGTTTGATCAGCTCCTGGACACCCTGAATAAAAACAAGAACAGATTATTCATTCTCATTATAGTTCAGATAGAAGACGCAAAAAAATACAGGGCAATTTTAACCCAGTGGAAAGCAGATAGGTGGGCAGTTAAAAATCGGCCAGCTTACTTACCCACCACAGACCCACCCGATCGCAACTGTAAGCTACTCAACTGAGCAGGCAGCTAGGGTACTAGCCCAAAGCTGCTGGGGCCCTTTTTAAACACACGGATGTCAGGCCCTGATGATGTCATCGAGATCCGACTGCAATTTTCACTCAGCGGCCTGAATGGGAAATGGGAGTGCATTTCCCCGGCAGTCCGGCATATTGGGTTAGGGGCCTGAAGTGGTAAATTGTTTAAAGAATAATTTAAATGCACCTCCTGGCCCCACAAAGAAGCTTGGTACTCCCTTTCAATCGCTCCCCCCCTACGAATCGCTGGACTCTTGCAAAATAGTCCTGGAAGTCAATCCCACCACTTACCTGGTCTCAGTTTCTGGTCCTCTCAAATGTCCGTTAATTCCCATCGACCTCCTGCCTAAAACAGGCTGGTGGGATTTAAATGAAGCCCGGGGGGACTCGTTTCTGGGACAGTGGGTGAGCTTCTAATTCACTGCTCCTCGCCCCGCCCGCCAAAAAATGGTCCAGTGTTAAAATCGGGGTGATAGCCTTGTGAATTAAACCAATTCCAAATTCAAACACCGGGCTCACCTGATGTGCCACAAATAGGCTGGGCACTGTGGGCAGGCTTCCCACAGCCAAACACTGCATCACTTCACCATTCAACAACAAAAAAAATAAGGTTTATATTTGTTTTAATACCCATCTTTTTCAGGTCCTGCCATACCATGGAGCAGAATTTCTGCACGAGTTCATAAAATCTTGCAGCGCGGGAGGCCATTTGGCCTAATGTGCCTGTACCGGGCCTTTGAAAGAGCTATCCAATTAGTGACACTCCCCTGATCTTTCCCCTTTGCCCCATAACCAGGGGTTCTCCTGATCTCCTGCCATAACTTTAGTAGAAACCTCAGTGAAACAACATAAACAACCGTTTATACCATTTCTCTGGAATTTCCGCAGAGGTTAAGGCAGGAGATTAGAAAAACCCCTGAGGAAATTCTAACCCCATGTGTTAACGTTTGGATGTTTGTTAAATGTTAAATTTGTTAAATGTTTGGAACAATCTTCCACACAGACCGATAGAAGCAAAAGACTTGAGATGTTTAAATAAGACTGGATGCTATAAATGCGCAGTTAGAGTATTAGAGAGATGGGTGCAAAGGCCTCACCCCATTCTTAATTTTTCATATGTTCATAGGTTGTCCACAGATTGAGGCTGTAACCAGTGAAGTCTGTCAACCTTAGAGCTCCATGCACTGGTTCAACTAACTCATTGTTGCTGCACTTCTCTAATGAAATCTGTCCTGATAGTTAAACATTTTTACACATATTTTCAGTGAAATCAAAGCTCAGATAAGTGAAAGCTAACAGATTGCACTGCCGCAACAAGAGGTTTAGCAGTCATCCAATTCATTGCTAAGTTGGTGGTGTGGCTCATTACTTTAACAATGCAGCCACACTCAACATGTTGAGCATCAGTACGAGGCCACAACTGCTTGGCCTTGCTGCTATTATAAAAAGAATATAGAGGCACTGGAGAGAGTGCAGAGAATATTTATAAGGATGATACCAGAAATGCGACAGTATACATATCAGGAAAGGATGAACAGACTGGGTCTCTTTTCTCTTGAAAAAAGAATGCTGAGTGGTGACCTAATAGAGGTCTTTAAAATTCTGAAAGGTTTAGATAGAGTGGATACAGAGAGAATGTTTCCACTTGTGGGGAAGACTTGAAAGAGGGGACTGAGTGTAATGTAGCCAAGTTTGCTGATGATATAAAGATGGGAGGAAGCGCAATATGTGAGGAGGACATAGACAGGCTAAGTGAGTGGGCAAGAATTTAGCAGATAGAGTATAATGTTGGAAAGTGTGAGGTCATGCACTTTGGCAGAAAAAATCAAAGAGCAAGTTATTATTTATATGGAGAAAGATTGCAAAATGCTGCAGTACAGCGGGACCTGGGGGTACTTGTGCATGAAACACAAAAGGATAGTATGCAGGTACAGCAGTGTTCAGAAAGGCCAATGGAATCTTGGCCTTTATTGTAAAGGGAATGGAGTAGAAAAGCAGGGAAGTCTTGCTACAGCTGTACAGGGTATTGGTGAGGCTACACCTGGAATACTGCGTGCAGTTTTGGTTTCCATATTTACAAAAGGATATACTTGCTGTGGAGGCAGTTCAGAGAAGGTTCACTAGGTTGATCCCGGGGATGAGGGGGTTGACTTATGAGGAAAGGTTGAGTAGGTTGGGCCTCTACTCATTGGAATTCAGAAGAATGAGAGGTGATCTTATCGAAACGTATAAGATTATGAGGGGGCTTGACAAGGTGGATGCAGAGAGGATGTTTCCACTGGTGGGGGAGACTAGAACTAGAGGGCGTGCTCTTAGAATAAAGGGCCGCCCATTTAGAACTGAGATGAGGAGAAATTTCTTCTCTCAGTGGGTTGTGAATCTGTGGAATTTGCTGCCTCAGAGAGCTGTGGAAGCTGGGATATTGAATAAAATTAAGACAGGAATAGACAGTTTCTTAAACGATAAGGGGATAAGGGGTTATGGGGAGCGGGTAGGGAGGTGGAGCTGAGTCCATGATCAGGTTAGCAATGATCTTATTGAATGGCGGAGCAGGCTCGAGGGGCCGTATGGCCTACTCCTGCTCCTATTTCTTATATTCGTATGTTCTTATCAGAACTGCTTTGACACATAATTGGGGCGATGTTAATTGTATTACAGAATTATATTTAAATTATCAACCCCTCTCTCCACACCAGAATTAAGTAGTGGCTCCACTAATAAATTGTCATGTGCTTTCTCCCCCCACCACTTTTCTTCTATTGTGCTGGCATTGGCACTTGGCTGTATGGTTGTCTTGGGCGCCGGTCACCATCCAATAATGATGATATTTTATCCAAAGACCCAGTTATGCTACATGTACTAATACTTATACAGCCAGCTCCTCTACTGCTTTCTGCTCAAAGGCAAGAGAGCTCTCTGCATGTATGCCCATCCTCAGCATTTGGGAACCAGCATCAGGCTCTCCAATAATGTACGCCACGTGGGAGTTTCTTAAAATAGGCTCTGCATATGGTGTTAAGCCCAACTACCTCCTGCGGTAGTCACACACCTCTTGTTTCGATGTACTTTTGACGCCTTGGAACCCAAATCACACTGGATGGTTTGAACCTATGCAAACCCAAAAGCACTCCATATCGAGGTAAACGGCGCAGTATAAACCGGTCGACTGAAAGTAATATGGCTAGGCCTAATTTCGAGGAATGTTGACAGAGAGGAGATTATGCATTCTGGACAAAACATAGCAAGACTCTAGGCGTGCGTACCTCCTCTTCATCCTTAGCCAGTAGTTGTGCACAGGAGAGGAAGTCCTCATATTTGGCAAACGGGATCACTGGCTCTGGCAACTCCCTCAGATACAGCTTCAGCAGGGATGCAACTGTGTGAACATCGGTGTTCCTGCAAAAAAGTGAAACATGGAGTTGTAGAACGCTACCACAATTAACTAACTTTTGCTGTCAAACCCAAGGAAGTAACTCAGTGGCAGAACGACCCAGTGAACGACCATTTGCCCTTCATGCTGGTCCACATAAAAAGACTTTTAATTAATTAATATGGTGGACATGGAATAATGAGAATTGCTACTACTTTTGTCTACAAACCTGTGGTGATCACTATAAAAAATGACTCAAAATTAAATCATCAGAATATTTCAATTTCATGTGTTAGGAATGGACTTAAACATTTTATTTAGGAATGTTAAGTTTTGTAAAGCTATGACGTGCCCCAAATAACAGTTAAAGCAGATAGATTATTGTCCATCCATACCTCCCAACAGGTAACTCAATATTATGCTTTGCATACACAGTCATTGTATGTATTCAAGTCACAGATAGATAGATTTTTAACCAATAAAGGGAATAAAGGGTTACGGAGAGCGGGCGGGTAAGTGGAGCTGAGTCCACGGCCAGATCAGCCATGATCTTGTTGAATGGCAGAGCAGGCTCGAGGGGCTAGATGGCCTACTCCTGTTCCTAATTCTTATGTTCTTATGTTCTTATACACAGTCCCCACCAGTTAACCAGCTGGTGCTCGAGAAAAGACTTTGACATGATCCAATAGAAAGGTTCGTCCTCTCGAGAGGGCACATGGATGAGCAACAATGCTGATCCTGGGTACCAGGAATTTATATTTTGAAGGTTTGAGGAATGGGCTTATCTTTGGAAAAGATAAAAACCAATAGAAGTTTTTAAACATTGAGGGAACTGATACATTTAATGTGGATAAATGGTGTGCTGTGGTGACGGTTTCATTGGGGACAGGTTGAAAATGAGGAAATCAGGCAAAACCTTTTTCACCCAAAAAGTAAAAAAGGGAAGGCCATTGAAGTGGACAGTATAGAGGCAATTAGATGTATTCCTGAAGAGAAAGGAGAGAGTGATTTGGTGAGAAGGCAGATAGATGGGGCTCATCTATGAAAAAAGGAGCGACTTCTTCGGCTCTCTCAGTTCTTGTGTCTTCCTCCAAACTTCTCAAGTTCCGGTCCTTTGTACCGAGGTGTTGGAGTACGGCAGAAAGCTCCCTCAAACCGGGTGTAGCATTATCCCTATTTTAAATGGTCTTTGTTGTTGCAGTGTAAACATGCTTCAACATAATGTGTACATAATCCTGGCAGGATGCCCTCATCATCAACCACCAGCCTCCCAACCTGACCCCCGAGACCAAGCGCGTCTGTATATTTTAGGTGGGTAGAAAATTAGTGCCCTGAATGCAGACAATGTTGCTAGGGCATGAATGATGCCAAATATAGCTCGTTACATCCAGCAGAAAATCCTAGAGGTAGTGGTCACAAGCAGGAACCCAGTCGATCATTTTCTGAAGGATTTCACACTCCGATCCAATGGATGCTGGGTACTGTAGCATAGTGGCTATGTTCCTGAACTAGTAATCCAGAGGCCTCGACTTATGATCCAGGAATCGGCAGCTGGAGGAATTTAAATTCAGTTAATTAAATGAATCTCGAATTTAAAAGCTGGTATCAGTAATAGTGACCATGAAACTACTGGATTTTTGTAAAAAAAAAATCCAACTGCTTCACTAATGTCTTTTAGGGACGGAAATCTGCCGTCCTTACCCAGTTTGGCCTACATGTGACCCCAGATAGAACAATGTGGTTGACTCTGATCTGCCTTCTGAAATGGCCTAGTGAGCCACTCAGTTGTACCAAACCGCACTGTGGGAGTACCTTTACCACACGGACTGCAGCGGTTCAAGGCGACGGCTCACCACCACTTTCTCAAGGGCAATTCGGGATGGACAATAAATACTGGCCTTACCAGTGATGCCCACATCCCGTAAACAAATAATTAAAAAAAATCTAATATCTTCCATATTTGGCTACATTTCTACACCTACAAGATCGATCAGATGTAAAAGCCAAAGAACCTGGTTTTCAATTGGCCGGAAGGTGGCTAGTTTTCTAGCCAATCAAATGGCAGTTTATTTTGTAATATGGCTTCCACACTCTGAAAATGGACAATGGAACCAGAGAGACTGAAGTGAAAAGATAAGTGAAAGCTTTTACATTTAAAAAATGAAAATAGTGTAAAAGGCTCCAATGAGTAGAACAGAGAGCATTAATTAGTTAAATAAAGGATAGAGTAAAGAACAAGCACAAGGGCAACAAAGGATGATGACTCACTAGACACACAATTCTGTTTCAAGTTAATGGGGCTGATTTTCATCAAGATCTCCGCCCACCCAAAGTGCCAGCGATGACCACCGAGGTATCAGACGGTACTTTAATATGTTGAGTTTAAAGTTATTGAGGACTGGCACTTCCTGTATAAAACGTGTAACTATTCATGACTTATTTCATTGCAATGTTGCAAAAACCTGCTCACAACATTGCATAGAAACATAGAAACTAGGTGGAGTAGGCCACTCTGCCCTTCGAGCCTATACCGCCATTCAATGAGTTCATGGCTGAATATGCAACTGCAGTACCCCATTCCTGCTTTCTCGCCATACCCCTTGATCCCCCTAGTAGTAAGGACTACATCTAACTCCTTTTTGAATATATTTAGTGAATTGGCCTCAACAACTTTCTGTGGCAGAGAATTCCACAGGTTCACCACTCTCTGGGTGAAGAGGTTTCTCCTCATCTCGGTCCTACATGGCTTACCCCTTATCCTTAGACTGTGACCCCTGGTTCTGGACTTCCCCAACATGAATAAGAACATAAGAACATAAGAATTAGGAACAGGAGTAGGCCATCTAGCCCCTCGAGCTTGCTCCGCCATTCAACAAGATCATGGCTGATCTGGCCGTGGACTCAGCTCCACTTACCCACCCGCTCCCCATAACCCTTAATTCCCTTAGTGGTTAAAAATCTATCTATCTGTGATTTGAATATATTCAATGAGCTAGCCTCAACTGCTTCCTTGCGTAGAGAATTCCACAGATTCACAACCCTCTGGGAGAAGAAATTCCTGCTCAACTCGGTTTTAAATTGGCTCCCCCGTATTTTGAGGCTGTGCCCCCTAGTTCTAGTCTCCCCGACCAGTGGAAACAACCTCTCTGCCTCTATCCTGTCCATCCCTTTCATTATTTTAAATGTTTCTGTAAGATCACCCCTCATCCTTCTGAACTCCAACGAGTAAAGACCCAGTCTACTCAATCTATCATCATAAGGTAACCCCCTCATCTCCGGAATCAGCCTTGTGAATCGTCTCTGTACCCCCTCCAAAGCTAGTATATCCTTCCTTAAGTAAGGTGACCAAAACTGCACGCAGTACTCCAGGTGCGGTCTCACCAAAACCCTGTACAGTTGCAGCAGGACCTCCTTGCTTTTGTACTTTTGACCATAATATGGTGGAATTCTGCATTAGGATGGAGAATGAAACAGTTAATTCAGAGACGATGGTCCAGAACTTAAAGAAGGGTAACTTTGAAGGTATGAGGCGTGAATTGGCTAGGATAGATTGGCAAATGATACTTAAGGGGTTGACTGTGGATGGGCAATGGCAGACATTTAGAGACCGCATGGATGAACTACAACAATTGTACATTCCTGTCTGGCGTAAAAATAAAAAAGGGAAGATGGCTCAACCGTGGCTATCAAGGGAAACCAGGGATAGTATTAAAGCCAAGGAAGTGGCATACAAATTGGCCAGAAATAGCAGCGAATCCGGGGACTGGGAGAAATTTAGAACTCAGCAGAGGAGGACAAAGGGTTTGATTAGGGCAGGGAAAATGGAGTACGAGAAGAAGCTTGCAGGGAACATTAAGACGGATTGCAAAAGTTTCTATAGATATGTAAAGAGAAAAAGGTTAGCAAAGACAAACATAGGTCCCCTGCAGTCAGAATCAGGGGAAGTCATAACGGGGAACAAAGAAATGGCGGACCAATTGAACAAGTACTTTGGTTCGGTATTTACTAAGGAGGACACTAACAACCTTCCGGATATAAAAGAGGTCAGATGGTCTAGTAAGGAGGAGGAACTGAGGGAAATCCTTATTAGTCAGGAAATTGTGTTGGGGAAATTGATGGGATTGAAGGCCGATAAATCCCCAGGGCCTGATGGACTGCATCCCAGAGTACTTAAGGAGGTGGCTTTGGAAATAGCGGATGCATTGACAGTCATTTTCCAACATTCCATTGACTCTGGATCAGTTCCTATGGAGTGGAGGGTAGCCAATGTAACCCCACTTTTTAAAAAAATGGAGGGAGAGATAAACAGGGAATTATAGACCGGTCAGCCTGACATCGTTAGTGGGTAAAATGATGGAATCAATTATTAAGGATGTCATAGCAGTACATTTGGAAAGAGGTGCCCACACAAGAGATTAATGTGCAAAGTTAAAGCACATGGGATTGGGGGTAGTGTGCTGACATGGATTGAGAACTGGTTGTCAGACAGGAAGCAAAGAGTAGGAATAAATGGGGACTTTTCAGAATGGCAGGCAGTGCTGTGCTGGGGCCCCAGCTGTTTACACTGTACATTAATGATTTAGACGAGGGGATTAAATGTAGAATCTCCAAATTTGCGGATGACACTAAGTTGGGCGGCAGTGTGAGCTGCGAGGAGGATGCTATGAGGCTGCAAAGCGACTTGGATAGGTTAGGTGAGTGGGCAAATGCATGGCAGATTAAGTATAATGTGGATAAATGTGAGGTTATCCACTTTGGTGGTAAAAACAGAGAGACAGACTATTATCTGAATGGTGACAGATTAGGAAAAGGGGAGGTGCAACGAGACCTGGGTGTCATGGTACATCAGTCATTGAAGGTTGGCATGCAGGTACAGCAAGCGGTTAAGAAAGCAAATGGCATGTTGGCCTTCATAGCGAAGGGATTTAAGTACAGGGGCAGGGAGGTGTTGCTATAGTTGTACAGGGCCTTGGTGAGGCCACACCTGGAGTATTGTGTACAGTTTTGGTCTCCTAACCTAAGGAAGGACATTCTTGCAATTTAGGGAGTGCAGCGAAGGTTCACCAGACTGATTCCCGGGATGGCGGGACTGACCTATCAAGAAAGACTGGATCAACTGGGCTTGTGTTCACTGGAGTTCAGAAGAATGAGAGGAGACCTCATAGAAACGTTTAAAATTCTGACGGGGTTAGACAGGTTAGATGCAGGAAGAATGTTCCCAATGTTGGGGAAGTCCAGAACCAGGGGTCACAGTCTAAGGATAAGGGGTAAGCCATTTAGGACCGAGATGAGGAGGAACTTCTTCACCCAGAGAGTGGTGAACCTGTGGAATTCTCTACCACAGAAAGTTGTTGAGGCCAATTCACTAAATATATTCAAAAAGGAGTTAGATGAAGTCCTTACTACTCGGGGGATCAAGGGGTATGGCGAGAAAGCAGGAATGGGGTACTGAAGTTGCATGTTCAGCCATGAACTCATTGAATAGCGGTGCAGGCTAGAAGGGCCGAATGGCCTACTCCTGCACCTATTTTCTATGTTTCTATGTACTCCATCCCTCTCGCAATGAAGGCCAACATTCCATTCGCCTTCCTGATTACCTGCTGTACCTGCAAACTAACTTTTTGGGATTCATGCACAAGGACCCCCAGGTCCCTCTGCACCGCAGCATGTTGTAATTTCTCCCCATTCAAATAATATTCCCTTTTACTGTTTTTTTTTTTCCCCCAAGGTGGATGACCTCACATTTTCCGACATTGTATTCCATCTGCCAAACCTTAGCCCATTCGCTTAACCTATCTAAATCTCTTTGCAGCCTCTCTCTGTCCTCTACACAACCCGCTTTCCCACTAATCTTTGTGTCATCTGCAAATTTTGTCCCCTCTTCCAGGTCATCTATGTATATTGTAAACAGTTGTGGTCCCAGCACAGATCCCTGCAGCACACCACTATCTACCGATTTCCAACCCGAAAAGGACCCATTTATCCCGACTCTCTGCTTTCTGCCAGCCAGCCAATTCTCTATCCATGCTAATACATTTCCTCTGACTCTGTGTACCTTTATCTTCTGTAGTAACCTCTTGTGTGGCACCTTATCGAATGCCATTTGGAAATCTAAATACACCGCATCCATCGGTACACCTCTATCCACCATGCTCGTTATATCCTCAAAGAATTCCAGTAAGTTAGTTACACATGATTTCCCCTTCATGAATCCATGTTGCGTCTGCTTGATTGCACTATTCCCATCTAGATGTCCCGCTATTTCTTCCTTAATGATAGCTTCAAGCATTTGCCCCACTACAGATGTTAAACTAACCGGCCTATAATTACCTGTCTTTTGTCTGCCCCCTTTTTTAAACAGAGGCGTTACATTAGCTGCTTTCCAATCTGATGGTACCTCCCCAGAGTCCAGAGAATTTTGGTAGATTTAAACGAATGCATCTGCTATAACTTCCGCCATCTCTTTTAATACCCTGGGATGCATTTCATCAGGACCAGGGGACTTGTCTACCTTGAGTCCCATTAGCCTGTCCAGCACTACCTCCCTAGTGATAGTGATTATCTCAAGGTCCTCCCTTCCCACATTCCCGTGACCAGCAATTTTTGGCATGGTTTTTGTGTCTTCCACTGTGAAGACTGAAGCAAAATAATTGTTTTAAGGTCTCAGCCATTTCCACATTTCCCATTATTAAGTCCCCCTTCTCATCTTCTAAGAGACGTATAGGACTTATCAGTTCTGGATGACATGATTTGCCAATGGTACTTTGTTGAAAAAGTAGGTGTGTGTTAATGCAAGAGACCCAAACAACTCGAGCAATTCAATTGGAGCGCCATTTGAGTGATGCAATACAGCATTGGCTTCAAAGCTAATCTTTCCTTTAAATAAACATCAGAGGCCTTGAGTGTTTAACGGTGCAAATTTAAGAATCACCTTCAGCACGCATTACCTGTCAAACAGAGGCTTTTCTCCACAATCGAAAGAATCCTGGAGTTCTTTGACCAGGTTGGCTTGCCCGGGCATGCGGAATAACCCTTCTTCATTGAGGCCACGCTCTCTGATAAAGTCCACACACTGTTCAACTAGCAAAGGAGCCAGGCGCTTTCCAAACTTGCGCTCATACTGTACAGTGTCTTCCAAACGCTGTCCGAATATACCTTAAATAAATCAGAATTTACAGCTGTGATTTCCCTCGACAAGGAACTTCAGTAATTTATAATGTCACTTTGAAAGCTGGCACAGCGAACCGGAACACTAAATATCAAAGTAAAAAAAAAAAAGGAGGCAACTAAAACCATTTTAATTACAATGCTGCAGATCAATTTTAAAAGCCGCAGGTAACCTCTATTTTTTTTTGGAAAAAAAGATTTTTTCTTTGTGTGGTTTTAAAAAAATGTGGCTTCAAACACTTCCTTTCCACTCAACAACTGTGATTCTAACCCTCCGTGACTTAAAACACTGCTCCCATATCTGGGAAAGTTTTTCTAAAATGTCTCTCTCACAGCTGGGCAGGATACAAGAAAAAAAACACACACCATCTGAGAGTGGCTTATCATCTCTAACCTACTGCCCAGTTACAACTTCATTCATTATTTTATCAATACTGATTTGCCCAGTGCTCTCGAAACTGCCTTCCTCTTGTACCACAAGTTGGCTGCCACCTTTCCCACATTACAACAGTGACTACACTCCAAAAGTACTTAATTGGCTGTAAAGCGCTTTGAGACGTCCGGTGGTCGTGAAAGGTGCTATATAAATTCAGGTCTGTCTTTCTTTCACCACCCCTCTTATACCAGCCAAGCTCCACAGTGCCATTCCAACACACCTGCCTTGTTGAAATTAAGACCTAGCTCATTCTTTCGCAGGACCTCGGAACTCCTTACTTCCATCAATCTTTCCTTCCTTCTCCAATGCCTTTAAAACCCAAGGATGGCATCCCCCAATCACCACTTCCAGATTTAGCTCCTCTCCGTTAAACTTTGGTGCTCCATTGCAGTGTGGCCTATGACAACTTCTTCACAGTTTCTCAGTAAAATAAAAATAGCTTGGACTCGCTATGCCATTAACAAGATGTCACAATTGAACACACTTTAAAAACGTAGGCCCGATACTGCACCAAGATGGCGCCTTCAAACTTCAGAAACCGCCAAGGGATCAAATACAACATTCCGAAGGAACTTCAAAAATGCAACACAGTTTCAGTGACCTTTTCAGGGGAATAGTTAAGTATTTGATTATGAACATTGGGTCAAAACATTGCTACAGTTCTTCTTACTTGCTCGGAAGATCTCCGGCCTGTGGTGAGTTAGTTGATCTCAACCAGATGCATTCTAATTAGTTTCAGTAACCCCGGGTTAGGGAGGAGGACAATCAGCCAAGGTTCCGGCCTCTGATGGCTATCCACTGAGAGTGCACGTGTGTGCATGTGCAGAGGGCACGGGCATGCTTGGTAATGATGCTCCACCCAGTCAAATAGCAAATTCATTATTTAGGCTAAATTTTGAATAATGGCCATTAGAGGAAAAGTACCTAGAGGGCAACTAGCACCTGTGTAACTGTATCCTAGCAGGAGTCATTGAATACATTTAAGACAGAGATAGACAGTTTCTTAACCGATAAGGGAATAAGGGGAACGGGCAGGGAAGTGGACCTGAGTCCATGATCGGATCAGCCAGGATCATAGTAAATGGCGGAGCAGGCTCGAGGGGCCATATGGCCTACCCCTGCTCCTATTTGTTTTGTTCTTCTGAGTCACTGCCTTGGGGAGGGGAGTGGAGAGAATTGTTGATGGGGAAAATAACTTGCGGGGGGGGGGGGGGAACTTGCTTAATCTTGTTCAGATAATCAGCAATCAGTAGGAGGGAAAAATGGTCAAAGTCAGTGCTGAACGTAGACTTAAATGACAAGAGCTGCCAAGGGTGCTATATCTCCTTTTCTCATTCCTATTTTAGGTCCTTAGGATTGTAGAAAAATATAGTTTGAGGAAAAGTTTTAGGATGAAACAGTTTATTCCGTAAGCCATGTTAACTAAGGAGTATGTCCACATTGTGCTATTGACTGCAGTCCATTCAAATATTGACTAAACAGTCCATTTACTGGAAATAGTCATGTGGTAACAACACTAATCCACTTTTCTAGCCTCCCTGATGCCTTTGTTGGCAAGTAAGAATGCAGGGTAAAAAGAGGAACAGAATTGAAAAAAGAGAAGAAGGTATGCTAAACTTGTATGGAACCTTAGTTAGACCACATTCGAGTGCTGGGTACAGTTCTGATCTCCAGATCACAAAAAGGATATGAGGCACTGGAGAAAGTGCAAAAATGATTTACAAGGATGATACCAGAACTAAGAGGATGCAACATCAGGAAAGACTCAACAGTCTGGACTTCTTTTCTCTAGAAAAAAGACAGAGTGGGACCTTATACCAGTCTTTAAAAATTATGAAGGGGTTCAGTAGGGTAGATGTAAAGATGTTGTTCCCAGTTGTGGAGAAGTCCAAAACTAGGAGCCATAAGTACAAGACAGTCACAAATAATTCCAATAAAAGAATTCAGGAGAAACTTCTTGACCCAGAGTAGTGAGAATGTGGAACTCTCAACTATTTGGATGCATTTAAGAGGAGCAGATATGTACATGAGAGAGAAAGGAATAGAAGGATATGTTGATAGGGTGAGAGATGAAGTAAATAGATAGATGAATGAAGATGGAGAAGGTACATGTGAAGCATAAACACTGGCCGAATGGCCGGTTTCTGTGCTGCAATTTCTACACGAGTGTCATGTCTGCTGTTAAACTGTGCCTTAGAGGGTCTTGTGATTTATCCTGCT
Organism: Pristiophorus japonicus; assembly: GCF_044704955.1. NCBI lineage: Eukaryota > Metazoa > Chordata > Chondrichthyes > Pristiophoridae > Pristiophorus > Pristiophorus japonicus. The sequence goes on along the minus strand of NC_091998.1, from coordinate 22,946,464 downwards.
CTACTTGGAGTTAGCTGGTCGCTGTGTGGGGGGGCTGCCATTGATCGCAGTGCTTTGAGGTTAGGGGGGGGAAGGAAATGCCAAGATTCCTGCTCCTGATCACTACATTAGTGCTTGTACGTGCTCATCGGGTAAGGATAGAATCTGGTTTGACTGTGGTGCTCATTGTGATTGAATAGCCTAGTCATGGTCTGGTCTCACACAGTGGTACAGGAAAGTACTTGTGGAACTGGACCATACAAGAAGTTTGGGCCCAAACTCGGTGTTTCCAAAGCACGTGACCGAATCAAGAGACCTGAGCATCACCAGGAATTGGTCCTCGGGCCGTCTCTACATAGTCAGGGCGAACTGCCTCCACAGGGAATGCGGCCCTTGAAAATCGTCTATTTCGGTCCACCTGCCTCACGGTTGGCGACCCTCCAATAAGTTCAGGGAGGGGGAAATTGGAGCAGGCAACAAGGGAGAGGTGGGTTGGGGGAAGCACACCTGCTCCTCCTCACTCCAGAGAAAAAGGTTTAAAACATTTTTTTTAAACCTTGGCATTCACAGGGGCCTCTGCAGAATCCTGTAACAAATGTTAAAAGGTGTCCTTCAAGAGGCATTAGGTCCCGAATGGACATGTGCAATGTGCCCATCACCGGTTTTAGGGGTCTGCCCAGGACCCTGAAAAAAAAAATGGCCCACACAAATTTAACAGTGGGCCGTCGTAATGATAAATTGGTCTTCATTTTGCACCCGTTTCACACCTGAAAAATGGTCGCAACACAGACCAATTTCTACCCCAACAGTTTTATTCTATGGACACAATTTTGCTGATTCCGGTCACCCTTTCATTCCTGTGTAAATTCAAAACTCGATGGGTTTTACTAGTGTGAAATAGCCTGTGAAAAACTGAAAAAAATGGATAGGCTTTACTCTGGCTGTTGCTAGGGGGAAAGAGTTGGTGTCCTGTGCTAGTTTAATTGTGATCACTCTGTGATGTTGTGATTTGCAGCACTGTGTGGCCCCGTCAGCATAGGAATATCGCAACATAGGAACAGGAGGAGGCCATTCGGCCCCTCGAGCCTGTTCCACCATTCAGTTAGATCATGACTGATCTATATGACAACTCCATCTACCTGCCTTGGTTCTGTAACCCTTAATAAACTTGCCGAATGTCAGTTTTGAAATTTTCAATTGACCCCCTCAGCCTCAATAGCTTTTTGGGGGAAGAGTTTTTCATATTGCCAGTACCCTTTGTGTGAAGACGTGCTGAGCGGCCTAGCTCTAATTTTAAGGTTATGTTCCTTTGTTCTGGACTCTCCCACCAGAGGAAATCGTTTCCCTCTACCTACTCAATCAAATCCTGTAGTCATCTTAAACACCTCAATTACAGCACCGTTTAATCGTCTATATTGAAGGGAATACAAGCATTATTGCTTACAAGCATTGGCAGAGCTCCCGTTTCTCCTGAATGGAGAATGAAGCAGAGGTGGTTGGTATACCTTGGATCTGCTGGCGTGAAGTTGATCATCAGTCATAGGCGGTCCCTCAAATGAGGAGGACTTGCTTCCACGATAGTTCACAGATGTTTCAATGAAGGACCCAATGTTCCAGTCCTGAACTCCAGTTGAAGGGGGTGGAAGATGCCTGTGCGTGGATTTTTTTACCGTGTGGTGACTGTTGCACATCGGTCACCACACGGGCTCTACAGAGCTAGGCCTTTATCCAGAATTAACCAGGACGACTGGAGACCTGCTCTGCTGCACAGACCTAGTGCTCACACATATCGCAGTGTGGACTGGTCCGTGCTGTCCCATGGCCCTTGGCTCTTTTGGGCCCTGTACCCTTGAAGTAGATACCTGTGGTATGATTACACGTCCTTAGAAGACACTGGAGACATGAGCAGGATTAAACACACATCAGATGAGTCATCCCACATTCCGTTGCTCAGTCATAATTTATTCACACCTGCTTTGGCTTTTGGCAATGAGGATTAGCCGACTCCCATCATCCACTATATTCCATTCAAGTTACAAAATCTTACTAAAAGGTGTGATTTTATTGTATCTATAAAATTACAACATTTAGTATATTATCAGAAGACACTGACCTTTGCCTGTGATGTTCTGTCTCTGGTTATTAAGCCTGAATTTCCTTTGCCTGACAATGCCCGTTTGGTAACACGTTTTTTGGAATTCAGTTGCAGTGAAGACAAAGTGCAGCTTCGCAGGGCACAACCATCACACTCCTTCCCCTCCCTCTTTCCTTCCTCTACAACTTTTAGACTTTTGAAACCCAAGCTTGCCGTTGCCCAATCACTGCTTCCTGATTTATCTAAACCCCTAGCTGAGAGCTGTGGCTCAGAGGGTAGCACTCCTCGACTGAGTCAGAAAGTTGTGGGTTCAAGTGCAGTAGTGAGGGAGTGCTGCACTGTTGGAGGTGGCGTCTTTCAGACAAGGCGTTAAACCGAGGCCCCGTTTGCTCTCTCAGGTTAATGTAAATGATCCCATGGCACTATTTCAAAAAAGAGCAGGGGCGTTCTCCCCGGTGTCCTGGTATCCCTCAACTATCACTAAAACCATTATCTGGTCATTATCACATTGCGGTTTGTGGGAGCTTGCTGTGCGCAAATTTGGCCGCATTTCCTACATTACAACAGTGACTACACTCGAAAAGTACTTCATTGGTTGTAAAGCGCTTTGGGACATCCTGAGGTTGTGAAAGGCTCAATATAAAAGTCTTTTTCCTGCGTTATTCTTTTCAATCTTGGTACCGTGGCTCTTCACCATAATTTCTCAAGAGATGGGGAGGAGCCAATTGAGGAGATTCCTGATCCCAAAGTTCCCAGCTTGGAGCACAGGTCAGGGGCAGGACTAGGACACAGTCATCCCAATGCTGCACTCCCATTTGAGCATAGCCAACTGCATGAAGCATGATCACCCCAAATATCAATCAGGAATTTGCATTACTTTGCACCACCTCAGCATCCTTGGATACAATTAATACTGTGTTTTATATATTAGTGTGAATTAGTATCTTGGAGTCCTTATTAGCAATAAACTGGTATCAATCCAGGAACAGGGAAGTACTCTACTCGGAACTCTTTCACGGCAAACGAGCCAAAGATGGGCAGAGGAAATGTTACAAGGACACCCTCAAAGCCTTCCTGATAAAATGCAACATCGCCACTGACACCTGGGAGTCCCTGGCCAAAGACCGCCCTAAGTGAAGGAAGTGCATTTGCAAGGGCGCTGAGCACCTCGAGTCTCGTCGCCGAGAGCATGCAGAAATCAAGCGCATGCAGCGGAAAGAGCGTGCGGCAAACCAGACTCGCAACCCACCCTTTCCTTCAATTGTCCCACCTGTGACAGGACTGTGGTTCTCGTATTGGACTGTTCAGCCACCTAAGGACTCATTTTAGAGTGGAAGCAAGTCTTCCTCGATTCCGAGGGACTGTCTATGATGATGATGAAAAGTCTGCTTTTGATGTCAAATCATCCCTCCTATTTGCCCAGTAGCAATGTCCAACCAAAAGCAACAATGGAAGCAATTGGTGCTGTGATCTCCCTTTTAGCTCTGATTTTTGTTGACTCGTATTTTTAGTTTCAATCTTCTCAACTCAAAGTCCAACTAATGCTGATTTTCCATCAGCGACAAACATCCTCTTTAAAAAAATAATTACTTGTTGAAGCATAGGTCAGATGGGAAGTGTCGACCTGTCCTCCAGGGTAAGTTGGTGTGTGTTTTGTGTTTGTTTGTGTGTGTGTGTGGCTAAGGGGGGAGGGGAAACAGGAATTTTTTTCTCTTAAAGCTCACTTTAACCCTTTCAGTGCTGCATTGTCCTGGCACACCAAAATATTTTAGCATTTTTCAAAATTCGAATTAGAATTGCAAAAAAAAGTGAAGGCTCTTTGATGATTGGCATTCGAGACATGTTCTGAGTAAAGCAGGAGAACAGGTTATACAGAATATGGTAAGTTTCTGTGGAAAATCATTGGCTGAACGAAACCAATATCCCGGGAGGCTGCTCAGTCAGCCTGTGGGATAGTCCATTGAGCAGTGGCAGAAGTTTAAAGCACAGATTATACTAAAACAGAGGGGAGGGGGGGGGGTGAGGAATCACTGGCAGGGGTGACAGGCTGCAGGTAGCAAGTTTGCAC